>NC_136267.1:45638092-45741448 GCF_964187855.1 Myxine glutinosa
ACGGCCAAGTGCATCACCGGGTTTGAGGGAGGAGGCGAGTGAGGGGAGGGTGCGTGAGGGGAAGGGGAGGAGCAGAGGAGAGGGAGGAGAGGAGGAGAGGAGAGGAGAGGAGAAGGGAGTGGGAGGGGAGAAGGAAAGGGGAGGAGCAGAAGGAGAGACAGAGAGGGGTGGGGGAGAGACAGGGAGGGGTGGGGGAGGGAAAGAGAGAAGGGGGCGCAGAGAGGGGAGCAGGAGAGGTACAGAGGGGAATGAGAGGTGGAGGTGAGTATGAGGGGTGAGGAATTGTGGAGGGAAGGGTGAGGGTAGGGGGGAGGAGTCTGGGAAGGCACGAGCTGGGTGGGGATTATGGGGGCAGGCGAGATGAGATGTGGCAGGACGGGGGAAAGATAGGAGGTGGCGGGATGAAGGAGAAGATGGGATATGGCAGGACGGGGACAAGATTGTGAGGGGTGGGACGAGGGGAAGCTGAGAACGGGCAGGATGAAGGGAAAGCTGAGAGAGAAGTATTGAGGGGGTGGATTGGGGGAAAACCTTGAGGGGGGAGCTTGGAAAGGGTGGAGTGAGGGATAAGCTTGAAGAGAATGGGGTGAGGGTGAAGCTTGGAGATGGCGGGGTGAGAGGGGATGCGGAAAGGGTGGACATGAATTGGAGGGATTCTGAAGAGGGGCCACAGAAGGGGTGGGGTTGAAAGGAAGTTGGCTGCAGGAGATGTGGGGGAAGGTACTGACAGGGAGGGGGTTGACACTATAAAAGGATGTGAATGGGGATTTGATTGTTGTGTGCAGCCAAACTCTGCAAACTGGATTTCTCAATATACACATATTGAACATTCTCATGATCAAGATCATGTGATGGTTGGAAGGAATTGTTGAAAGCACAGTGTAAGGTCGTGCTGCTGGGAACTAGAAGATGGATGACAGACCAAGCGCTCCAGAGAGACAGGTTTGCAAAATAAGCCTTGCGAAGACGAAGAAGAGGAAGAATCAATTGTAACGAAAAGAACACGTGGTGTGCTGAAGGCAAGATAAAGTAGGGATTTGAAGAGTTTTAATACGTTTTCAAAAGCTTTTACAGGACGAAGGAAGAAGCATTTTCTTTCATTAACTTTTATTGAAAAAAATAGGGACAATACCCCTGGGCGCTCACCTTCTTTTTTTAATACAAGATCGAGGCTCGTGAAATAGCTAAAAACCCTGAAACCTGATAAAATAAACAGTATACTACACTGACTAAAGGTATGTTAAACCAATTTCAATGGTTGCTAGAAGGCAGGGCAGCATGTAGGATCATACAAACATAATCATAAGACTTTAAACAAACAAAAAATAATAATAACTATTTTGCCCCCCCCCCCCCCCTCCAACCCAGTATACCTACTCAGAACCCAATTTTTGTAATGCCTTAAACAAACAATGGTACATCACAGGTGATGATGGTTGTGGTCAAGTTTCATTTTAATCGTGTGTGTAGTTTCTGAGAAAAGAGGAAATAACTACTTTGGGGGACAACCACCTCCCACTCCCCTGAAGATCCCTTTAGGGCCCAATTTTGTTTTTAATGCCGTGAACAAACTTGGGTACATCATGGGTGGTGAAGGTTGTGGTCAAGTTTCATCGAAATTGTGTGTGTAGTTTCTGAAGAGAAAGCAAATACCAATTCTAGGGGAACCCCCTTGCCCCCCCCCTTCCCTCCCAATAGAATGTCTTAGAAGCCGATTTCTTTTTAATTCCGTGAACAAACTTTGGTAAATCACGGGCGATGAAGGTTGTGGTGAAGTTTCATCGAAATAGTGTTTGTAGTTTCAGAGGAAAAAGCAAATTCCTAATTTGGGGGGGTCAAACCTGGATCCACTTTGACCCCGGTAAACCCCCTTAGACCTCGATTTTTCTAATACCGTGAACAAACTTTAGTCGCAACACAACAAATATAATTTGTGCCAAATTTGGTCGCAATCCCATCGGCGGTTTCTGAGAAGTTGCAAGTGTTTACTCACTGAATGACTGGCGGACGACGATGCGCCGTCGCATAAGCTCCCCGTAACTTCGTTCCAGGTGAGCTAAAAATGATGGAGGAAAAGGAGATGTAAAGGAAGTACACGCGGGAGGCCGAATAAGATAATTGTGTCTGAGAGAAAGTTAAAAAAAAATTTTTTTGAAGCGTGGAGGAATAGGATAGTGTTGACAAGCGTTACGCCTCGGTCCCCTGTCGGTGAAGTGATGCGAGTTGACAAAGTGGAAGACGCACGGCGGCCATCTTGGATTTTGACGTGGCGACCCAATTTTCAAAAGCGTTCTTCCTTATGCGTAGATACACCCACACACCAGATTAGAAGGTAGTAGTTCGTTTATATTTCAAGATATTTCGCTCACAAGGTTCAGACATATATATGGTGGCGGCCATCTTGGATTTTGACGTGGCGACCCAATTTGCAATAGCTTTCTTCCTTATGCCTAGATACACCCACACACCAGATTAGACGTTAGTAGTTCGTTTATTTTTCAAGATATTCCGCTCAAAAGGTTCAGACATATATATGGTGGCGGCCATCTTGGATTTTGACATGGCGACCCAATTTTCAAGAGCGTTCTTCCTTATGCCTAAATACACCCACACACCAGATTAGAAGTTGGTACTTCGCTTATTTTTCAAGATATTCCGCTCACAAGGTTCAGACATACATGGCGGCGGCCATCTTGGATTTTGACATGGCGACCCAATTTTCAATAGCTTTCTTCCTTATACCTAGATACACCCACACACCAGATTAGACGTTAGTAGTTCGTTTATTTTTCAAGATATTCCGCTCAAAAGGTTCAGACATATATATGGTGGCGGCCATCTTGGATTTTGACATGGCGACCCAATTTTCAAGAGCGTTCTTCCTTATGCCTAGATACACCCACACACCAGATTAGACGTTAGTAGTTGGTTTATTTTTCAAGATATTCCGCTCAAAAGGTTCAGACATATATATGGTGGCGGCCATCTTGGATTTTGACATGGCGACCCAATTTTCAAGAGCTTTCTTCCTTATGCCTAAATACACCCACACACCAGATTAGAAGTTGGTACTTCGCTTATTTTTCAAGATATTTCGCTCACAAGGTTCAGACATACATGGCGGCGGCCATCTTGGATTTTGACGTGGCGACCCAATTTTCAATAGCTTTCTTCCTTATGCCTAGATACACCCACACACCAGATTAGACGTTAGTAGTTCGTTTATTTTTCAAGATATTCCGCTGAAAAGGTTCAGACATATATATGGTGGCGGCCATCTTGGATTTTGACATGGCGACCTAATTTTCAAGAGCGTTCTTCCTTATGCCTAAATACACCCACACACCAGATTAGAAGTTGGTACTTCGCTTATTTTTCAAGATATTTCGCTCACAAGGTTCAGACATATATATGGTGGCGGCCATCTTGGATTTTGACGTGGCGACCCAATTTGCAATAGCGTTCTTCCTTATGCCTAAATACACCCACACACCAAATTAGAAGTTGGTATTTCGCTTATTTTTCAAGATATTCCACTCACAAGGTTCAGACATACATGGCGGCGGCCATCTTGAATTTTGACGTGGCGACCCAATTTTCAAGAGCATTCTTCCTTATGCCTAGATACACCCACACACCAGATTAGACGTTAGTAGTTCGTTTATTTTTCAAGATATTCCGCTCAAAATGTTCAGACATATATATGGTGGCGGCCATCTTGGATTTTGACATGGCGACCCAATTTTCAAGAGCGTTCTTCCTTTTGCCTTGTTGCACCCACACACCAGATTAGAATTCGGTCCTTCGCTTACGCAGGGACGCACGCACCACCGCACGCACGCATGCACGGAGGGGAAAACCATGGTCCCCCTTTCGCTTCGCGGTGCGACGGGGAACAAAAAGGCAAAGGACATATTTTTGGGAAAAAACAGGAAGAGAAACAGGACGACAAAAATAACCTCAACACTGAGACGATTAAGCTCCAGCTATCCAAAAAGGCCTCGGCTGCACAAAAAAACCAATTCAGTACAATATCAACAAACAAGGTACAAGTTATCATGGAGACTTTTCGATGAAAATACAAACAACATACAGGGATGAAAATGTAACAACGGATCCCGTTTGGAAAACTTCACTTTGATTGAGGTAGAGAAGGAGCAGCTGCGGATCCGTTCTACAGGTGCAACCAGCCACCACAACTGTTATGTCCAACACCGGGCTACCCTGTCTGTGGCGCACTGGGATGCTGGTTTACGGATGGGCTGGGATTCGAACCAAGGCCAAACCAAGGTCTAGACAGCTTAGAGGCAAATGTGCATATCTCTAGGCCATACTGCCAGCCTATAGAATATAGATGTCTGCAAAACCACAGCACGCTCAACCACGCACAACCGGGTTCACCACTGCATGCGTAAGATACAAAAACTGTCAAATTATAGAGAAATTATAAACCTATATATTCTGCATTTTGTTGCATTTAAATTCACAATTGCCAATTGCAAAAAATAAAAATTATCATTAACATTTAACATTTAACAATTCTCTATTTTATCTTATTAAATCCCATTTCGAAGAGTAAGATTTACTATACTTGATCCTTGTGAATTTTTGACATTATTCCCTTCTGCGAAGAGATTCCACCACGATGAGCAAATACAGCTTATTGGAATATAGCTTATTGAATTTGCCAATAATTCCCATGGTGGTGGCCATGTCTATTGTCAGGTCGTGATTGGCTATGAAAAGCCTTTTTTTTAGTCTTGCTCACTTGAGTCATTCTGCCAACCATATTTGATGTTTTAAACCTCTTTTAAACGTATTGCGTTAAATGGCTGCCTGTTTTTATTATCATTTTAAAAAAAATCTGATTTATCTAGCTTTGATGGACTAGATTACCTTGTGGTGCATTCTACAAAACATTTCCAAACACCACAAGTAGAATTTCCAACTTTCACTTTCCTTGTCATACAAGATACCTCCTCACCATCCTTATCCATCACTCCCCAGACTTCTTGCTGCATCTCTCTGGACCTGCCATGGGTGCAAGGATGCTTGCGCTGCAGCTGCACGGTACATTTTACCATACAAATGGGGGGCTAGTGGGATAATGTGCATATCAATACAAATGGTATATATTGAGGTGGTTTTTTTTGGGGGGGGGGGGGCGCGGTTTGTATACTGAATCGAGGCTCGTGAAAGAGCTAACATTTACTTCACAAACAAATCAACCAGACAAACAAAATATATAAAAAGAGGGAGTGGAAGACAATATGGGGAGAGAAGGGGAAGCACACAAACACAACATTTGAGAGCAGGGAGATGTGTGGGAGGGAGAGGGGGCTTGGGGGGAGGAGGCGTGGGAAGGGTAGAAGTATAAAACACATGGACACTATTCTTCCTCTCCTTCTTCTTCTTCCATGTAGTTTAATGAGAGCTGTGAGGCTCTCATTTAGCCGAAATAACAAGGGTCTTCAGAGGCTATGCACAGTATGCATGGCAAGCACAGACACAGAACATACTTTGGTCAATCTGGAAAGGTTGAGCTAAGCAGGGAATGCATTGGAGGAAGGAAGGAGAGTTATAGTTTTGATTGTGTTGTGGGTATCTGGAATATAAAGGTGAGTGGTGGGGATACTGGGAGAAGATATGGGCATCAAATTGCTACCATTTGTATAATTAAAGTGTAGGTTTCACTGATGCAAGATGATTCTTACATTAAGGATATTTAACACGATGATGATAATAAATTAATGATGGCGCCTTGCATGTGACGCAGGCTGAACAGACAATATGCGAGCCATTGCAATGCTTACGGTACGAGTGCAGCAGCATGTACATTTTTACGTACATGGACGGAGAATGCTGCAAACAGTGCAGACGTGAGTTTTTCTTTTTCTCCCAGGTAAAGGGAGAAAGTCATGTTGATGCATTCTCAATGTATTACTTTCCTTAACTCTCCCCTGTCTCAGATCACACAGTAATTTGGAAGTTGCACCTTCCAGAATGATTAAACTCACAACTATCATTTCATTGGGTATATATATATAAATATGTCGGAAGTATTATTTGAGCTTCTATTAATATTCCCATTTTTCAAATTTCACCTTCAAATAACAAAAGGGCTTCTTGGCGCAAATTTGTAAAAAACACAAAAGCTCAGAATTCCAATGTTTCTGATAAATTATGAACTAGGAATGACACTCGGTAGATTGCACACCTCTACCAGGCTGAACAGTTTACATTTTGTATCCCACTGATAGGCCAGATCTGGATTTGGACCTTAACCAAAATTTAATAAGCTTGCTCTTTTCCTCTATCCAATTCATCCACCAATTCTTGTCATAAGTCGTCCACAACTTTTTGAAACATCATGCAATTTATAGTTTTTGGCCCTATCACTCAATGGTGAAGAATTAGTGGGGGGGCCAATGTTTTCCCGTTGAATTCAAATGTTAATTTGTGGACACTGGTTGGGTTGTCTTTAGGGATGATAGAAGTTGTAGAAAAAATATGTCTCCATTTTTTTCAAGTTCTTTATAGCGGCCATTTTGGATTATCAAAATGGCGTTTGTTGAAAACCGAAATTGTCATTATCTTGGCTTCTAAATGACCTAGAGTGTTAATTTTGGTGTCCAAATGTACATATTTGCGGATACTTAATCCAATAAACACACATTTATACACCTACATATGATCAAAAGGGTTCTTATGGCAGCCATCTTGGATTTTCACGCACTTATGCCAACACATATATATATTTTTTTCCATCATTTTCACTTCTAAATCACATAAAGGCTGGACTTTAGTGTTCAAATGTACACTTATAATGTCTTTGTGCAATATTTTTAGTTGGCAGTGTTCATTGTTACATTGAAGGATCTCCATCCTCCTCATCATCAGTGTTATCGATTCCCATGGGGCGCTCCTGACCCGTGTTACCACACACCTCTTCATCTGCCCCACACATACACATCTCAGAACAGTTGAGATGCTGAGACCTGCATGAGCAGTGAGACATGCATTGGGTCTTCTTGCAGTTACATTTGATTAGATGTGTGATGGCAGCTGGGGCTGGAGGGTCCTTGGTTGTGATGGGCACCAGCTGATCTCCTTCTGCTCTCCATCCATGTTCTGTTGGTTGTGGAAGCTGGGGGTCCGGTACATCAGCCTGATGCCACACCATGATTGTGAGCTGTCACTGATTGTGAGCCAGCCATCTGACGGGCTTCTTCAGCAAGCCTACTCAGCTCTGGTGCTGTCAGAAAGAACCTTTCGCGGGCACTGGCATTCTGGGTAATGCCCACAATACCCCCTGTCACCTTCATGATCCTGTTGATGTGCTCCAGTGCATGGTCCACACCTACAGCACAGAAGGGGATTTCATTCTTATGGACACTGAAGTTCCCATCCATGAACTCTTGGTAGATCCCTGGATCTGTCATCTTCAGGGCCTTCATCTCTGCAAGGTACCGGGGAGTCAGCCTGGCATATTTCTGTTTGTCATGTGCAAAGAAGTATATGCACATCTCATCCAGTGAAGACAGGTGAAGCTCAAATTGTCCATCACGGGTGGCACGGATGAATGTGTATATCAGCATTATCATCCGCATGTAGCGTCGCACAAACTTGAACAGTGGACTCTTGGCTTCTTTCCTCTCATCAAACTTTGCCATGGCCTCCAGGACTTCGTTTGACTCGAGGACAGCTAGCATGTTGTTCTGCGCGCTTGTCATCTCCTCTCGGTTGTGTAGATGACAGCTCTGGGCAACCTGTTGTGCTGACTGGGTACATGGGCCCCTCAGATGGGGATGCTCTTGGAAGAATTCGTCCACATAGAGGTCGAAGAGGGCTTGGACAGTGGTGATGTGGGCCTCCAAAGCCCTCTTCATGTGCTTGGCTTCCAGTATTTGTCTGGTCGTTGTTGGGCCATAGATATCAGCCTCAGACCAAGCCTCGTCAAGACCACTGTCCTCTATGGCATTCCCAGCAGCCCTCAGTGCAGCCATCACAGTGTGCATCTCCCCTAGTCGCAGTACCCACTTGCCTTTGCAGTCATCTCTGGTCATCTCCAGCTGTTTGGCTCGCTCATACAGGGCCATGTCTAAGGTGATCACTGTCTTCCTATCGGGACCCATGACCATGCAGTTGATTTGCTGTGTCTGTTTCAAGACTGTTATCAGTGTTTGCCATTCATGGGCTGGTGCTGCTACCAATGGCAGGGCGTTGACCTCTGTCAGAGGCTTCGAAGAGGAGAGCAGTGAGTTGTAGGCTGTCCAAGTTGGGATATTGTGATGCTTGATCCTACTGCCAGGTGGTTGTTTTGGATCGTGGACGAGTGACCCAACAGGGTCAGCATGCTGGGGTTCTGCAGCTTGCAGCTGGTCATCTGGTGGGATGATGTCGTCTTGTACGTCCTCAGCTTCAGCTGTTCGCATGATTGTGCGTGAAAGTAGCCACACTGTGTCCGTCGCAGAGTACGGCTTGGTGACATCTGGGTTTGACCGTGTCTTGAAGCTATACGTGGTACCTGTGGCAGATTGTTTGTTTGGTGCTTGGCAAGGAACAAAGTCTGGAGCAGTCAGAACCTTGAGTGAGCGGTGTCTGGCCTTTCGGTCATGTAGTGTCAGTGTTCTATGTTCATCTGTGGAGGGTGCATGTTCCCGTCGTTGGTAGAGTGCCCAGGCTGTAGCACGGAGTGTCCGCTTCCAATCAGGTGTGTCTTCAATGAAGTCACTGTTGTCCACTGCAAAGAAGACAAACGTCCCTATGCGCATGGTTCTTGGAAAGTATACACCCTGTTCTGTCGTAGACTCTATGACTGAGTTGGCCAGCTGTGTCTCCAACCGCAAGATCCGACTATAATCAACAGACAGACCGAACCCATGCAGGAAATCCAGAAGCTTCTTGTTTCTGGTGGACTGATGGACTACAATGGCAACGGCAAGCTGCTGTGGCCATTCTAAGCGATGGCGGAATGGTGCATCTGGCTCTTTGGGCTTGTACGTGACTTGGCGTTTTGACTTGTAGCCGTACATGATGTTCTGACTGATGGTTATAACATCTCGATGAATAGTGGCTGAGCGCATAGTCTCTGGCTCAATGCTCGTGGCTGGTCCTTCCAGTAGCCAGCGGAGGAAAGCATAGAGTACTTTGGGTACATGCTTTTCAGCATCATCAGTGTTCATTTCTCCTTCAAATTGCCATGGGTGCTTGTTCTGACAAGCAATGGCACTGCGGAGAACAGAGGCACTCTCAAACAGTTGTTCGATGTTTTTTTCATTTGTCTTCGTCATTGCATCTTCGACAGCTGCATCACGCACGGCAGTGGAGAATACACAGTCTGACTCGTTTCGACGTTTTGGTTTCATGAAGTGAACGTCATCAATGTGAGAGTTGATTTTCTCCTTCATGCCTTGGGTAGTAGGTGATGGGACATTGTGCACACCATTATTGTCAAGAATCCTGGAGTAAACCGACTTCAGGTCAGACATGTTGAGAATTTCACCAGCTTGGAGTAGAGAGCGAACAAGGCTGACAAACTCATTGTCTGCGGCTATTTTGATAACATTAGTTTCTTGCAGTATGTGTTCTTTGTCATCACTTGATGTCCCACTCTTGGGAGCACGTTGGACATTCTGCACCCAGCATGGGAGATGATACTTGACGTCGATCGCATGAGCATCATGTGCACTGATGGCAGCACTCAGCTGAACTTTCCACTTGTGGTTGCTGCCTTCTTCAACAGCTTTCTTCAGCTGTTTACCTGCGTTGAACGTGCATACAACATGTACACTTTCCTTAGTGACCTCTTGACAGAAGAAACAAAGGTCTCTGTTGAATGGAGTTGATGATGAACGTGTGAAGCGAAGAGTCTCGTCTTGCGTAGAACCTGAGGTACTTGCAGCGGCAGGTGCAGAAGAAGGACGTCCACACCTCTTATGAAGATGCTGGGTGTCGCCATGTTCGCAGGCTTTCTGGTGGCGAACTCTAGCACGCTCCAGGTGAGCAGTGTTGCATGTAGATCCATAACATGCCCGGTGCCACTTTGCTTTATTGTTCCTCAAGTCAGTGGCAGTGAAACAGCTTAATCGTTCGCTGATCTGTTTGAAGTCGGCATCACCATATCGTGCCCTCTCCTGGATGAACTGGAGAAACTTTGCATATGAGCCCAGTGCTGGCTCAGTCACTAGTGCACCTTGGGGATCCTGGCACTGAATGCAAAGTGTGAAATCAGTTTCTTTCTTGGTTTTCTTGCTTTTTGGCTCCATCATAGCTCAGGGTCACGAATCTGGAACATACAAATAACAAATAACAATTAAGATAGATGTGCATTAAGTTAGATTTTGGACACTGGTTCGGCTGTGCCATAAAAACCTATTTTTATCCCTTGTAGGTTATTAAAGAAGGTTTCATTCAATTCTCTATCCCCAAAAATGTACAACTGGACACCAGAATCGAAACTCTAGGTCATTTAGAAGCCAAGATAATGGAATTTTACGTTTTCGACATCCGCCATTTTGAAAATCCAAAATGGCCGCCATAAAGAACTTGAAACAATTGGAGACATATTTTTTCTAGAACTTATATCATCCCTAAAGACAGCCCAACCAGTGTCCAAAAATTAACAAGCAATTTCACCGGGCATTTCAATCTGCTACATTGGCCCCCCCACTAAATCACTTATGAATTAAACAAGACTGGAAGTCTAACAGCGGCATAGCTGGGCTTGTAAAATATTATAAACCACAAACACACCTGATTAGCTTTTTAAACAATCGCTAATGCCGTTTATAACATTAAACAAAGAAATTTGGAGAAATCCCGACATCCGTGAGGGAAGGTTTACTTACAGAACTGAGCGAAGATCTACTGTAAACTATATACTCCACAAGGGTTGGGTAAATAACATGACCCTTCCTGCAGCAAAAGTGGCGTTTTTCGTAGCGGCCTTTTGAAAACCACCAATGAAACACAATTTTCCTGCTGTTTAACATGAAACTGAAAGGGCGGGAAAACCAGGGTGTACTTATTTACCAAACAGCTAGCTAACACTTGGCAAGCCAGCCGTTCCTTAATAGTTTTGAATGGAGTGCTTGCTCAAATGCTTAAATTAAACCACTTGGCGATCTCTCCACAAGAAACTTGGTAAATGAACACACCCCCAATGTTCTTGAGACCCAACCATAGAGAGACTGTAATCTATGTACCCCAAAGAGGAATGATACTTCCTGCTGCTCCCATAGTGAACAAGGTGAATGAGTAAATTAAAATGTTGGTTGGTGGAGTCAGCCATCGTAATGACATCATAGACGTAATGACTTAGTGTGACGGACGGACACAAAACTGCTGCTACTTTAATACATAGAAGATGATATATTTTAACCTCCAGTAACTTTGCAGTCACTATGAAGGGATTAGTGTCACGATTAGATTTACTATAATATTAATGTTACGTTGTGGCGGACACGATGGCTCGCTGGCGCGATGACATCATTCCGCGCACCAAGAGGGTGTCGGCCATGCCCGAGGGGTAGGCGTGGCCTCGGGATATACACGGGGCTCACAGCCCCGAGCACGGCAGTGCTATAGTTTGATCCTTCGAATAAAGACGCTTTTGGTTACGTACGTTGTTGCTTCCTTTATTGGCAAGACAAGTCGTGCGCATAGCACCGCACTACATTGGTGACCTCCGACTAGTTCAGCCGACGCTGTCCTACAGAACGCGCCATGACAAGCAGCAACGCAGTAGCGGTGAAACTCCCTGAGTTTTGGGAGGCGCAGGCTGAGATATGGTTCATGCAGGCCGAAGCCCAGTTCCAGCTTCGTGGCATAACGGCGGACGAGACGCGCTATTTCCACGTCATCGCCGCCCTCGGGCCCGGCACAGCTGCTCGAGTCGTGTCCGTCCTGCGGAACCCACCGGCCGACCACAGGTACGAGGCGCTCAAGCGTTGCTTCATCGCCATGTTCGGCCTCACAGAGGACGAAAGGGCCGACCGTCTCCTGGACCTTCCCGACCTCGGCGACACGCGACCATCGGTCCGAATGGACCACATGCTGTCGCTACTGGGGGACAATGCACCGGATTTTTTTTATTCCGGGTGCTCTTTTTACGCCAGCTACCAGCCCAGGTACACCTCGCGTTGGCCGGTTCCAAGATAAAGGAACCCCGCGCGCTGGCCGTCGAGGCCGACAAGTTTTTCGCGGCGTGTGACACGCGGGCGAGCTTCGGTGCGGCCGTCGTGGATCCCGGGGCTGACGCTGATGCTGATGCACCACACCTCGAGGATCTCGAGGCTGATGCACACCGCATGGCCGCCGCCACGCCCCGCCCACCACCACCGCGAAAACCACGGCCTCCGCCTTCGCCGCAAACCTGGTGCCATTTCCACGCCAGGTTTGGCCACAAGGCGAGGAATTGTCGCCCGCCGTGCTCGTTTGGCAAGTCGGGAAACTGCCAAGCTGGCGCTCGGTAGCGGCCCTGAGCGTCGGCCATTCCGGCAGCCTTCTTTTTATAACGGACACCTTGTCTGGGTGCCGCTTCCTATGTGACACAGGTGCACAGGTGAGCGTTATCCCTGCCTCTACGTCCGACAAGCGAACCGCGGGCCCGGGCCCCGCGTTGCTTGCAGCCAACGGAACACCCATACGCACGTTCGGGAAGCGCTGCCTCTCCCTGCGGTTCAGAGGGCAACGCTTCAAGTGGTCGTTCGTAACCGCCGGAGTGCCCATGGCATTGCTCGGTGCGGACTTCCTCTGTGCAAACGGGTTGTTGGTAGACGTGAAGAACAGACGCCTCGTCCAGGCCGAAACGTTCAGCTCGCTTGCATGCGCGCTGAGCAGCTCGTTGAGCGGCTCACTGAGCGGCTCACCGAGCGGCTCGCCAAGCGGCTTGCTGAGCAGTTCGGTCCCGGCGAGGTTGGTTTGTACGCTTCCGGCAGGGGACGAGTTCACCCGCCTCCTCGCCAGTTTCCCGGCCCTCATGCGGCCCACCTTCTCGGCGGTGGCCATAAAGCATGGTGTGGAACATCACATACCCACCGTCAGGCCACTGGTCTACGCCCAGGCACGCCGCCTCGAACCGACGAAGCTCGCGGTGGCGAGAGCGGAGTTCACTACGCTGGAGCGGCTGGGCATCGTGCGGCGCTCCAAGAGTGCTTGGGCGTCGCCGCTACACATCGTGCCGCAGCCTGGCAGGGGATGGCGGCCGTGCGGGGACTACCGCCGCCTCAACGATGCCACCACCCCCGACCGTTACCCGGTCCCCCACATCCAAGACTTTTCCGCCTGGTTGGCGAAAATGTCCTGCTTCTCTAAGGTGGACCTCACACGCGGCTACCACCAGGTCCCCGTCAGGCCGGAGGACATCCCGAAGACGGCCGTCATTACGCCATTCGGCCTCTTTGAGTTCCTTCGGATGCCCTTTGGTTTGAAGAATGCGGCTCAGGCGTTCCAACGTCTGATGGACAGCGTCTTGCGCGACCTGGATTTCGTCTATGTCTACCTGGACGACATCCTCGTCGCAGGCGCGTCCCGTGAAGAGCACTTCCGCCATCTCCGCGCGCTCTTCGAACGCCTGGGCCAGCATGGCCTGATCGTGAATTCCGTCAAGTGCCGGTTCGGCGTCGCCGAGATCGACTTTTTGGGGCACCGCGTCACCAGGCACGGGGCCATCCCCTTACCAGCAAAGGTGGAGGCGGTCAAGGGGTTTCCGCGCCCCCACACGATCAGGGGGCTCCAGGAGTTCCTGGGCATGGTGAACTTTTACCACCATTTCCTGCCCCGCATCGCCCAGCTCCTGCGCCCCCTGCACGAGGCCCTCCGGGGGAAGCCGGGCAAAGGTGACATCGTTTGGACCGAGCAGATGGATGCGGCATTCGCGGGCGCGAAGCTCGCCCTGGTTAACACCACCATGCTCGCGCACCCGGCGCCCAACAACGCCAAACAACTGTACCGGCGCCAAACAACTGTACCGGCGCCAAACAACCGCTGGCGTTTTTCAGCCGGCAGCTTTGCCCTCACGAACGCCGGTACAGTACCTTCGACCGCGAGTTGCTCTGGCTTCACCTGGCGGTCAGGCACTTTCGCCATCTGCTCGAGGGCCGTTCGTTCATGGCCTTCGTCGACCACAAGCCCCTGGTCTTCGCGATGGCCAAGGTCGCCGAGCCGTGGTCGGCCCGGCAGCAGCGTCACCTCTCGGCCGTGTCCGAGTACACAACGGACATCCGGCATGTCGCGGGGAAGGACAACCCGGTGGCGGATTGCCTTTCCCGGTCCGTCGCCCACGCGGTCCACCTCGGCATCGACTATGCCCGGATGGCGTCCGACCAGACCACCGACCCCGACGTCCAGGCCTTGCGGACCGCCGTCACGGGCCTACGCGTCACCGAGGTGCCGTTCGACAGCGCGGGCACGGCCCTCTTGTGCGACGTCTCCCTCGGGCGGCCTCGCCCCATCGTGCCCGCGGGCGCCGGGTTTTTGACGCCATCCACGGCCTGTCCCACCCGGGCACGAAGGCCTCCCAGAGGCTGGTCGCCGACAGGTTCGTCTGGCATGGCCTCCGGAAGGTCGTCCGCGACTGGATCAGGACGTGCCTCGCGTGCCAGCGCGCGAAGGTGCACCGCCACACCCAGGCCCCGTTGGCCCGGTTTACGGTGCCCGAACGTTGGTTCGACCACGTTCACGTGGACTTGGTGGGACCTCTGCCCCCCTCGTGGGGTTTCATCCACATCCTCACCATGGTGGACCGCACCACCCGGTGGCCGGAGGCCATGCCTTTGACGGCGACGACGGCGGCGGACGTCGCGCAGGCGTTCATCGCCACCTGGGTTGCCCGGTTTGGCGCCCCCTCGGACATCTCGTCCGACCGCAGCCCCCAGTTCACCTCAGAGCTATGGGGGGCGGTCGCGCGGGGGCTCAGTGTCCAGCTGCACCGTACCACGGCCTATCACCCCCAGGCCAACGGCCTGTGCGAGCATTTCAACCGCTCCTTGAAAGCCGCGCACCGGGCCACCCTCCGTGACGGCGGCTGGGTCGACAGGCTCCCCTGGGTCCTGCTGGGCCTCCGGACGGCGCCCAAGGACGACCTGTGCACATCCGCGGCAGAGATGGTCTTCAGACAACCGCTGCGGGTGCCGGGCGAGTTCCTCCCCGACTCCACGGCACCATGGTCCGCGGCGCAGCAGCGCTCGGCGCTGCAGGAGACCGCCCAGAGGTTCGCCCTGGTGCCGACGGCGCACCATGGGCGCGCGCCCACGCACGTCGCCCCGGAGCTTCGCACGGCGGAGTACGTGTTCGTCCGACACGACGCCCACCGGACACCGCTGCGGCCCCCGTACGACGGGCCCTTCCGCGTGCTGGAGACCGGGGCAAAGCACTTCACCCTGGACATCGGCGGTACTCCTAACCGCGTTTCCGTTGACCGCCTCAAACCGGCCCACCTCGACGTGGACCACCCCCTGCCAGTGGCTCAGCCCCCGCGTCGGGGCTGCCCCCCGGCGGGCGGACCCCCGGCACCGCCCAACCCCGCCGGCACGCCGCCCCCCGGTCCCGCACCCATCCCAGGGGCAGCCGCTGGCAGCCCGGCATCACAGACGCCGCCAGCCACCAGAGGGCGCTTCGGCCGGGTCATCCATTTGCCCTGCAAACTGACCCTTCAGGTGCGCGGGAATTCTGGGGGGGCGCGTGTGGCGGACACGATGGCTCGCTGGCACGATGACATCATTCCGCGCACCAAGAGGGTGTCGGCCACGCCCGAGGGGTAGGCATGGCCTCGGGATATACACGGGGCTTACAGCCCCGAGCACGGCAGTGCTATAGTTTGATCCTTTGAATAAAGACACTTTTGGTTACGTACGTTGTTGCTTCCTTTATTGGCAAGACAAGTCGTGCGCATAGCACCGCACTACAACGTTATCATTATTCTGAAAATGTTATTACTAAAAATAACCGAGACTAATTCTTTACTTCTGCGGTATTTGTACCGTACAATTTTGATTATCATTGATTATCTTATCATTGATTATCGCTTATCATTGATTCATGAACCATACACCACTTCAATCTAGAAATTTTGCAATAACGACAAAAGCATTGCAGTGTTACGATTATATTTACTATATTATTAGTACTAACGCTATTATAATTATTACGAAAACAACACTGCTGTGTTAAGAAACCTGGGCTAATTTGTGCGAAGCTGCCTGAAGGTGAGGCATGAAGGCATGAAGTCTAAGGCCTATAAGTACTGTGTCGTCGGAAGAACCGTAACGTCGATGCTTTCAATATTTGATGATCATTTTAACAATCGGTTTGTTTGTGTTTCACACTGAATGCAAAGCGTAAAGGTAGAGCATGCAGATTGTGATATATGACAGGTTCGACGATATGTTCGGCCTGAACGAAATTGGAATCAAAATGCCGGAGTGTGGAGGCAGCCGTTGTATGCCGTAATGACATCAGACATAATCACATCACCCTGTCACGTGACCAGATCCTCAGCTCTGATTGGTATACGTTTGAGGGGACATAAATAACTACATACATACACACATACATACATACGGACAGACAAACACTGTTCAAGACTACTTTGCCCTGTGGGCTACACCGTAAAAAATCCTCATACTGGATCCATATTCAAATCTTCACCAAATGCGAAGTGATTTGTCTTTGTCACACATCGAACCTGTCCATCAAGATTCATCTGAATCTGTCCACAACTTTTTGATATATCTTGTTCACAAACAGACAAACAGACGGACAGACAGACAGTGGTGAAAACATAACCTCCGTACATCCTTCGGTGGCAGAGGTAAACAGAACGGCACTCGATAGAGAGCATACCTCTGCCAGGCTGAACAGTTTACGTTTTGTATCCCACTGATAGGCCAGATCTGGATCCGGACCTTAACAAAAACCTGATCAGCTTTTTGGTTGAGGTACGGATGCAGTGACCCAACTCATTCACCAAGTTTTGTCATAAGGCGTCCACAACTTTTAAAATATTGTGCTATACGGTATATTGTTAGGGCCCCATCTCTCAATGGCGATCACTGACAATTTTATAGTACCTGGATCCAGATCCGGATCTTCACCGAAATCTAAACAATTTGTCGTTGTCACACACACACACACAACCAATCCACCAAATTGCGTCCAAATCCGTCCTCAACCTTTTCAGATATCCCGTTAACAGACAGACAGACGGACAGACAGGGGTGGAAAAAAAACATCATCTAGGCCACACGTGTGCAGATTTTGAATACCTCCCACAAGGACCGAGACACAGGCCTGCAAGAAACAACAAGACCCATGTTGGAAACGAGTGTGATCATGTGGAAGTGGTATATACAAAGGCTGGGGTTCTGTCACTCCTTTATATGATGCTAAAGGATGACATCCCCATGGAAGGATGAAATCAAGACAGGAGCAAAGACCTCAACCAAAAACAAAGAAACAATCCAGGGATAGTTGTTCAGGTAAACAATCCAGGGAAACAATCCAGGGAGAGGTCTCTGGTAGGACATGACACATCTAAGACCAAGACTAAAGCTGAACTGATTATATCCTTGATGAGATCATTTGAGAAGATAAATGTCTGTATGTCAGCTATAATTATAGATTCCATTACCCTGCAGGCCCACTAGCCTGTGGTTAAATGGACAAGGCTTTGTACACTCTCGCTGTAAAAAATCGATGCCCCTTTAAACTTTTGGTCCAGGAACACAAAATGCCTGATATTGGAGGCCGATAGATGAATGCTCAGAAAATGGATTTCTTTCTTTTGCCCTTTTTTATTTTTGTAATGTAGTACGAAATCGTTTCTCCCCAGCGTACTGCTACCTGGACGGACAGACCTATCTTGAAAACGAAACAATTGCTACTTGGTTGGGAGGAACGTGTGTCGTGCAGAAATGCCAAGTAGACTTTGGGAATGATGTAAGTATCAGAACGCACACTCATTATGTCTTCACAACATTCATGGCCATTTCAGTCCACATCATTTTCATAGACATGGCTATTTTATAATTGCCTACCATTTGCTCTGTTTGTTATTCTATGGTCGATATTAATATTCTGATTATTACCTCCGCCACCAAAGGTGGATGGAGGTTATGTTTTCACCCCTGTCTGTCTGTTTGTCCGTCCGTCCGTTTTTTGAACAAAATATCTCAAAGAGTTGTGGACGGATTCGGACGAAATTTGGCAGAGATGTAGCGTATGTCACAAGGGCGAAATGATTCGATTTTGGTAAAGATCTGAATATGGATTCGGATATAAGAATTATTTAATATCTTTCGTGATTCTTCACCATTGGCACATTTGGAGATAGGGCCAAAAACGATACATTGCGGGATATCTCAAAAAGTTGTGGACGGATTCGGACGAAATTTGGCAGAGATGTAGCGTATGTCACAAGGGCGAAATGATTCGATTTTGGTAAAGATCTGAATATGGATTCGGATATGATAATTATTTAATATCTTTCGTGATTCTTCACCATTGGCATTGGGAGATAGGGCCAAAAACGATACATTGCGGTATATCTCAAAAAGTTGTCGACGGATTCGGACGAAATTTGGCAGAGATGTGGCGTATGTCACAAGGACGAAATAATTCGATTTTGGTGAAGATCTGAATATGGATTCGGATATGAGAATTATTTAATATCTTAAGTGATTCTTCACCATTGGCATTGGGAGATAGGGCCAAAAACGATACATTGCGGTATATCTCAAAAAGTTGTGGACGGATTCGGACGACATTTGACAGAGATGTGGCGTATGTCACAAGGACGAAATGATTCGATTTTGGTGAAGATCTGAATATGGATTCGGATATGAGAATTATTTAATATCTTAAGTGATTCTTCACCATTGGCATTGGGAGATAGGGCCAAAAACGATACATTGCGGGATATCTCAAAAAGTTATGGACGGATTTGGACGAAACTTGTTGGACAGGTTGTGTGTGTGACAAGGAAGAATCGATTCAATTTTGGTGAAGATCCGGATCCAGCTAGTATATATTTTTAAGTGATTCTTCACCATTGAGTGATATGGCCAACCAGGTGGAGGTATGCTCTCTACTGAGTGCCGTTCTAGTTGTTTGAGTTTTTATAGAGGACTACATCAGTGGCTTAATTGAATTCCTGCCATTTTATTTCCTGCAAGATGGTGCAGACCAATTTGCAATGTCTTACAATTCAATTCCTTTTGGTGGCTCTTTATCAACTTATCTCCCTGTTGGTTTTGATGTACATACTGGAAGGCAGAAACTTCACCCAAATTCGCTCCTTTGTTTTCATGAATGTTATGTCTGGGTTTTTTCGAGACATAGTCAAGGCTTGTGGAACAGCCTGAACGGATCAGTACGTAACTGACAAAAACAGAATGCAAAACATGCATGCATGGAAAAGGAAACTCCAAGGAGGGAAAACTGGAAAATTAGGAGGAGAGGTTTGGGAGGGAAGGAGGGTAGGGGGGTGAGGAGGGGGTGGGGGGGGGGAAGTTAACGGGGGTAGAAAAGATCATGGTTTCGGATTGGGTATGATCTGAGAAGGTGGTGAACAGCTGTCTTGAAGATCTAGAAGGAAGAATGAGAGTGTTGAGGATATAAAAATGACTCGCTTTCATATCCTCAATATGATATCTTTATTTCCATTTTCCATTTATTTCCATTTTTTCCCATTTTCCGTTTTTCCTGTATTTCCATTTTTATTTCCTTTTTTTTTTTTTTTTTTTTTTTTTGTATACAAGATCGAGGCTCGTGAAAGAGCGAACATTAATCACACAGAAAGACAAACAGACACACAAAACAAATAACATCGGGAGCGGTAGACAAGATGGGGAGAGAGGGGGAAGGACACAAACACAACATTTGAGAGCAGGGACCGAGAGACATGGAGACATCGAGAGAACTGTGGGAGGGAGAGGGCTTTGGGGGGGAGGCATGGGAAGGGGGTGGGGGGGGGGTGGGAGAGGTATAAAACATATGGACACTGCCAAGACTTCCAGTCTTCTGCCATTTGTACACATTTCCATTTTCTGATGTAATTTTTCTATTTATTAGACGTTCTATTGTTATGGTGTGATGTGTTTAACCAGTGGAGGCAGTAAATAGGTTTAAACTAAAATGTGATGGTTACCCGTGGTCTAAACTAAAATGTGATGGTTACCCGTGGTCTAAACTAAAATGTGATGGGTACTTGTGTGCTAAATTACAATTTGATGGGTACCTGTGGGCTAAATTAAAATTTGATTGGTACCTGTGGGCTAAACTAAAATTTGATGGAGGGCACATAGATGTTGCCAGAAATGCTCAGACATGATGAGTGTAATGGTCTCCTCCTGCGTCAAATTTCCTTGTATTTCCTTGTCTACGACTGTGGTGATAGAGAAGAGAGCGGACACTTCATCAATGGCTTAACCGAGCCAAAGCAAACAGCACATCTCTGAAACATAATGATACAAATGGTTGACAATGTAATCAAATGTTTTCAACTATACAGATAGATAGATAGAGAGACAGAATGCAAGAGTAACCTGATCTACAGTCTTGGCCAAAAATATTGGCACCCTTGCACTTTTTTCAAATAACTCACAATTTTCTCAAAAAATAAGTTGAAATTAACAAAAGTATTTGGTCTCCACAATTCTTTACTTCACTGTTAATGTTACTGAAGCTTTGTTTTTGATTCAGAACTTAATATATCCTTTTAAATCAGAAAATAAAAATAAATGGCATTGACAAAAATGTTGACACCCTCAACTTAATATTTGGTAGCACAGACTTTGGACAAACTAAACTCCCCAGAGGGATTTTGGCTTGTTCAGGTGTGTTTTGGCAAACTCCAGTCGAGGTTTCTTAGCAGCAGGGTCCCCCTGGGTCTCCTACCATAGAACCCCTTTTCATTGAGATGGTGACGGATGGTGAGAGTTGAAACTGTCGTACCTTGTGTCTGAAGATCAGCTTGAATCTGTTTGGCAGTTGATCGAGGTGCTTTCTCCACCATTCGAACAATCCTTCGCTGCAATCTTCGATCAAGTTTTATCTTGCAGCCACGTCCAGGGAGGTTGGCTAAAGTGCCGTGGGTCTTAACCTTCCTGATAACATTGCATACGGTGGACACAGGAACATCAAGGTGTCTGGATAGAGACTTGGGGCCTTGAGATTGTGCATGCTTGGCTACAATCTTGTGTCTGACCTCCTCAGACAATTCTCTGGTTTTATTTCTCTTCTCCATGCACATTGTGTTGCACACAGTGACACAAAACAGCAGAATGACTCCTTTTACTCTATTCAAACTGGTTGAATGAGTGATTTTTATATTGCAGGCACCTGCAACTCACCACAGGTGAGTTCAATTCCAAAGTAAAGGAGAATCATCTGCTTGAAATCTAATTATTTCTAACAACTTCTAAAAGGTGCCAATAATATTGTCTGGGCCATTTTAGGATTTATGTGTGGAATAAACTAAGATTTAGTAATTTTTTCAGCTTTTCTTGTTTTGTTTCACTGCAAACCAAAGAAATACATATGTGGGTACCAAAATATTTCCTAATTTCAACAATTTTGTGGAAGAAATGGTACATTATTTGAAAAAGGTACAAGGGTCTTGCGAGATCTTTCCGGCGACCGCATTGATTTTCGAAGCTGGACACGTTCTCCACGTTTTCGAAGTTAAGTAATTGTTCACAATTGTATTTTTGTCGAAACTGTTTTTATCTTTCAGTGTGTGTACCCATAGTGTGTCACTAGGAAGTTTCTCGGTGTTAATCTTTCATAAATTCATCGTTTCTGTTTGCCCCGCGTGTGCGGCCGTGTAGCCCGAGGCTTCCCCCGTCGAAGTTTGTTCTTTCCTTCGCTGTTTTTGCTTGGTTCTTAGATTTTTCCCTTCTCCCCCGAACTTCCCCGAACATCTACTCTTTGCCTAACGTTTTAACCCCCACCCCCCCCCCCCCCAAAACAACATTTATTTCCATTTCTCCACATGTGCTGTTGTCTCATCGTGTGCTTCTGTCCACGTGTGCTGTCTCACCCCGCCCACAGGAGCACCTCTGGCTACGGCTTCCTCTCCGCTCCCACCTTTTGTTCACATGTGTTCTGCACCATCCTCCAAACAGTGATGACTCCATGAATTACATTTCGCTGTCGGACAACATGGACCAACTTCTACCAACTCATCCAAACTCTCTCTTCCTCATATGTGGCGACTTCAACTATCATCATGCCAGCTGGCTGGGTGTGGGTGAATCTCTCACCAGCCATGGCACCTCAGCAAAGGACTTCTGCGACTCATTGGGACTGACACAATTTGTCAAATTCCCAATCCGGATCTCAGTCAATGGAGTATCTTCTCTTCTCGACTTGGGTATGACAAACTTCCCTGCAAATGTCTGCTGCTCTTCTTCTGCTCCAATCGGTTCTTCTGATCATGTGCTTGTTAAAGTGGACATCTCTCTGGTCATTCTCAGAGAGCCTCCTCAGCGCCGACGAGTCTGGCATTTCACTCAGGCTGACTGGCATGGTCTGCAAGCAGCTATCAATCATCTGGACTGGTCTCCCATCTCTACTGCCTCTGACATCAATTCTTCCTGGGAATTCTTCCAAAGCAAGCTGCTCTCTCTCATGCACAGATTTATCCAATCTCGTCTTCAGTTGTCTTACCCTTCCTCCCGTCCATGGTACACTGAATCTTGTGGTGAGGCAGTTGCCCTGAAACAACTTGCCTTTGCCTCTTGGAAGGCAAATCCAACTGAAGGCAATCTCAGTTCCTTCCACCAAGCTCGGAACAAGTGTGTGTCTACCCTCAGGAGCACCAGGAAGCACTACCTCTCCACACTCAAGAATGAACTCTCAAACCTGTCTCCTTCCTCCAAATCCTGGTGGCGTCTGGTCAAATCCGTTTCTGGTGTTTGTTCCCCCTCCATCCCCTCCCTTACCTCAAATGGCTACACAGTTGACACCGCACATGACAAAGCCGAATACCTCAACTCTGTGTTTGCCTCAAAATCTTGTGTCCCAAACCAATCCCTCTCTGTTCCCACCTTACCCAGTCGAACCCAACTGCTCCTGGACTCTGTGTCCTTCTCTCCTGACAAGGTGGAGAAGTTTTTGTCAAACCTCGACTCTGATTCTGCAAATGGACCAGACGGCATCAGCCCCCTGGGTCCTACAATCCTGCTCTGCCGCTCTATCTCACACTCTCTCTGTTCTTTTCACCCTCTCTTTTGCTCAAGGTCATCTGCCCTTTTTTTTTTTTTTTTTTTTTGTATACAATATCGAGGCTCGTGAAAGAGCGAACATTAATCACACAGAAAGACAAACCGACACATAAAACATATAACATCGGAAGCGGTAGACAAGATGGGGAGAGAGGGGGAAGGACACAAACACAACATTTGAGAGCAGGGACCGAGAGACATGGAGACATCGAGAGATCTGAGAGAGGGCGAAGGCTTTGGGGGGGGGGGGGGCATGGGAAGGGGGCGGTGGGAGAGGTATAAAACATATGGACACTGCCAGGACTTCCAGGAAAGAAGTTGGAATTTCAAACAAGGTGGATCTGGGGTGAATTAGTGGGGGTAGAAAAGATCAAGGTTTTGGATGGGGGAAGATAAGAGATGGTGGTGAACAGCTGTTTTAAAGACCTGGAGGGAGGAGTGGGATTGAAGGGAGTGAGGGAGTTTGTTCCAGAGGCGGGAGAAAAGAGGAATGAAAGAGTGAAGGTGAGCAGAGAGCCGAGATTTCGGCAGTTTAACCATCAGAGGGTTGCTGGCAGATCTTGTGCGACCTGTAGGAATACTTGGGGGACAGAGCACAGAGAGAGCTGGGGGTGCAAGGCCGGAGAGGAGTCGGTAGAAGACAGAAAGACCACCTACCTGCCTGCGGTGAGTGAGTGAAAGGCCCTCAGAGATAGCTTCATCGCGGGAGATTCCAATAATTCTGAAAGCTTTGGTTTCAACAGCGTGAAGCCGAGCTAGGTGTGAGGCAGGAGCACCGGCCCATAGGGGAGAACAGTATTCCATTGAGCTGCGGATGAAAGCCTTGTATGTGGTGAGGAGCTCAGGTGTGCCGAGGAAGGACTTCGCACGACGGAGGATGCCCAGTCGGCGACTGGCTTTGGAGGCCAGCTTGGAAATGTGGTTTTCCCAAGTAAGATCATGGCAGATAGTGAGACCCAAAATCTTGAGCGACAGAACTTCTTGGAGAGGATTGTTGAGAAAGTAGATGGGAGGGTTGTCCAGTCGATCTTTTCGGAGAGACATAGTAAGAGTGTGAGATTTGTCAGGATTGAAAGACATGTTCCACTTGTTTGACCAGTCTGTGATTTTGTCCAGGTCTTCAGAGAGTGAGGAGGCAGCAGACTGCCGATCTGAGGGAAGAGGAATGGAGCGGCAGAGAGTGGAGTCAACAGCAAAGAGATAGAGAGGATTTTCGAGAGAGTCAGAGAGATCATTGATGAAGACCAGAAAAAGCACGGGGCCCAGAACACTGCCTTGGGGAACTCCAGCCTGAACAGGAAGAGGAGATGAGAGAAACCCATTCAGAGCCACACGTTGACGACGACTAGAGAGGAAGTCCGCCAGCCATGCGTGGAGATTTCCATGGATACCAAAGGAGGAGAGTTTGGTGAGCAGAGCGGGGTGCCAGACCGTGTCGAAGGCACGTGATATGTCGAGGGAGACAGCTCTAATTTCCTGTTTGGCATTGAGGACCTCCATCCATTGTTGAGACAGCAGAAGCAGCATGTCCAGAGTCGAGTGACCTGGTCTGAAACCAAATTGATGATCAGAGATCAAGCCATTGGAGAAGAGGAAAGATTTCATATCCGAAGCAATGATGGATTCCATGACTTTGCTGATAATTGGGAGAAGGCTGATTGGTCTGTAGTTGCTAGGATCTGTTTTTGCACCTTTTTTGTGCAAAGCGGTGATGTTGGCTGATTTCCAAGCAGATGGCAGTTGACCTTGAGCAAAAGAGAGGGTGAAGAGAACAGAGAGAGGGTGAGATAGAGCAGCAGAGCAGGATTTTAGGACCCGTGGGCTGATGCCGTCGGGTCCAGTTGCAGAATCAGAGTCGAGGGTTGACAGAAACTTTTCCACCTTGTCAGGAGGAAAGGACACGGAGTCCAGGAGCAGCAGGGTACGACTGGGTATGGTGGGTACAGAGAGGGATGGGTTTGGGACACAAGATTTAGAGGCAAACACAGAGTTGAGGCATTCAGCTTTTTCACGTGCGGAGTCAGCTGTGTAGCCGTTTGAGGTAAGGGAGGGGATGGAGGGGGAACAAACACCAGAAACGGATTTGACCAGATGCCACCAGGATTTGGAAGAGGGAGACAGATAAGAGAGTTCGGTCTTGAGAACGGAGAGATATTGTTTCCTGGCTCTCCTGAGGGTGGACACACACTTGTTTCGAGCTTTGTGAAAGGAAATGAGATTTCCTTCCGTTGGATTTGCTTTCCAGGAGACGAAGGCAAGTTGTTTCTGGGCAACAGCCTCACCACAAGATTCCGTGTACCATGGACGGGAGGAAGGGTATGACAACTGAAGACGAGATGGGATAAATCTGTGCATGAGAGAGAGCAATTTACTTTGGAAGAATTCCCAGGATGAGTTGATGTCAGAGGTGGTAGAGATGGGAGACCAGTCCAGATGATTGATGGCTGCTTGGAGACCGTGCCAGTTGGCCTGAGTGAAATGCCAGACTCGTCGACGCTGAGCAGGCTCCCTGAGGATGGTCAGAGAGATGTCCACTTTAACAAGGACATGATCAGATGATCCGATCGGAGCAGAAGGAGAGCATCAGACATTTTCAGGGAAGTTAGTCATAACCAAGTCCAGAAGAGAAGATGTTCCGTTGACTGAGATCCGGGTCGGGAAATTGACAGATTGTGTCAGTCCCAGTGAGTCGCAGAAGTCCTTTGCTGAGGAGCCATGGCTGGTGAGAGAAGTACCCACACTCAGCCAACTGGCATGATGACAGTTGAAATCACCACATATGAGGAAGAGAGAGTTGGGATGAGTAGATAGAAGTTGGTCCATATCATCAGACAGCGAGATGTAGATGGAGTCATCACTGTTTGGTGGACGGTACAACACACATATGAACAAGAGGTGGGAGTGAAGGGGAAGCCGTAGCCAGAGGTATTCCTGGGGGTGAGGTGGAGAGAGTGCAGTGCAGGGCGAGTGAGGAAGAGAGTTTTTGATAAAGATAGCAACCCCGCCTCCAGGACGAGGCTCAGGTCTATCATACCGGAGGAGGGAGTAGCCCGGGAGAGATACTATGGAATCAGAGACATCATAAAGGAGGAAAGTTTCTGTTAAGCAGATCACGTCTGGTTTGACAGAAGCAACCTGTATGGAGAGATCAGTTAAGTTTGAACGAAGGCCCCGGATGTTTGAGGTCCATACCGTTAATGAAGAGGAAGGGGGAGCATCAGATACAGAACAGGGGGGAGGAGGGGTAGGGTAAGATGTGGAAGAGGTGGAAGAGGTAGGGAGAGCTGTTGAAGGTGTGTCAGAGATTTCAGAATAGCTCGGAGAAAGGGAAGGATGGGGCGGACAAAAGGTTTGATGGTGATTGGGTGAGCCACAATGAGGTGTTATTTGAGGAGGGGGAAGAGCGAGGCAGAAGGTTGGGGGAGATGGAGGTGAGAGTTTGAAGGGGGAAGAAGCGGGGAGGACGCTTTGAGGAGGGGGAGTGAGAGGGGGGAAATTGAGAAGCAATGAGGGTGGGGAGATTTGAAGGGGAGGGGTGAGGGGGGAGTTTGGGAGGGAAGGGATAAGGGGAGGGATTTGAAAGGGATGGGATATGGGGGAGATTTGGAGGGGAGGGGTGAGGCAGGAGTCTAGGAGGGGAGGGGCGAGGGGGCGTCTTGGCGGGGAGGGGTGAGGGGGTAGTTTAGGAGGGAGGGGGCAAGGGGGGAGATTTGAAAGGGATGGGTGATGGGGAAGATTTGGAGGGGAGGGGTGATGGGGAAGATTTGGAGGGGAGGGGTTATGGGGAAGATTTGGAGGGGAGGGGTGAGATTGGATTTTTGAAAGTGTACGATTTATGGGAAACGAACATTTATTGCAAAATGAGTTTCTTGTGACCTTCGAGTTAAAAATACGTTTAAGGACGCTGGATGGAGGATGGAGTGCAGGAGAGTTTAGGGAATGTAGAAAAAAGGCACTATAGGAGATGGATATTTTTTTGGGGATGAATTGATTTGGTGAGCAAGTCGAAAGCAGCCTTTTAAAGAAGAAGAAGAAAAAGGTGTTATAAAATATGACGGAATACATAACTTGAGGGGAAAGTGTAAACATTGAAGGTTAATGAGTGAAAACTATCTGGGGAAATGGGGGAGAAACACGTGGTCGAAGAACGAACGAACGAATAAGAATGAATAAACGAATGAGAACAGAGAAGGAAATTTTTTTTTTTTTTTTTTGAGTTGAGATTTACACAAGGAAGTAGGCTATGGGTGAAAAGACTGGGAATACAGAGAACGAAAGTTATTGGATCACAAAACGATGGACCGCTGAGAGAAAAACAAAGCCTCAAGGTTGTACAGTGCACACTGTACAAGGCCTCAAGACACGACACGAATTAACACGATTTTCAATACAGGTATGAAAGATTTGCACCGAAAAATCTTCGTCGGGACACAATATACGTACAACACTATAAATAAATACAGTTTTAACGAAAATCAGCCATCAGCTTGGATATCAGCTAACATCACCGCTGTACACAAAAAAGGTGTAAAAACAGATCCTTGGAACTACAGACCAATCAGCCTGCTCCCAATTATCAGCAAAGTCATGGAATCCATCATTGCTTTGGATATCAAATCCTTCCTCTTCTCCAATGGCTTGATCTCTGATCATCAATATGGATTCAGACTCGGTCATTCTACTCTGGACATGTTGCTTCTGCTGTCTCAACAATGGATGGAGGTCCTCAATGCCAAACAGGAAATCAGAGCCGTCTCCATTGACATATCACGTGCCTTCGATACGGTCTGGCACCCAGCTCTGCTCACCAAACTCTCCTCCTTTGGTATCCATGGAAATCTCCACACATGGCCTGCAGACTTCCTCTCTGGTCATAGTCAACGTGTGGCCCTGAATGGATTTCTCTCATCTCCCACCTCACAACTCTCCCACCCCCCCCCCCCCCCCTTCACATGCCTCCCCCCAAAGCCCTCTCCCTCCCACAGATCTCTCGATGTCTCCATGTCTCTCGGTCCCTGCTCTCAAATGTTGTGTTTGTGTCCTTCCCCCCTGTCTCCCCATCTTGTCTACCGCTCCCGATGTTATTTGTTTTATGTGTCTGTTTGTCTTTCTGTGTGATTAATGTTCGCTCTTTCACGAGCCTCGATCTTGTATACAAAAAAAAATCTCCCCTTCCTGTTCTGACTGGAGTTCCCCAAGGTAGTGATCTGGGCCCTGTGCTATTTCTGGTCTTCATCAATGATCTCTCCGACTCTCTGGAAAATCCTCTCCATCTCTTTGCTGATGACTCCACTCTCTGCTGCTCCATTCCTCATCCCTCAGATCGGCAGTCTGCAGCCTCCTCACTCTCTGCAGACCTGGACAAATTCACAGACTGGTCAAACAAGTGGAACATGTCTTTCAATCCTGACAAAGCTCACACTCTTAAGATGTCTCTCCGAAAAGACCGACTGGAAAACCCTCCCATCTACTTTCTCAACAATACTCTCCAAGAAGTTCTGTCGCTCAAGCTTTTGGGTCTCACTATCTGCCATGATCTTTCTTGGGAAAACAACATTTACAAGGTGGCCTCCAAAGACAGTCGCCGACTGGGCAGCCTCCGTCGTGCGAAGTCCTTCCTTGGCACACCTGAGCTCCTCACCACATACAAGGCTTTCATCCGCAGCTTAATGGAATACTGTTCCCCACTCTGGGCCGGTGCTCCTGCCTCACAACTAGCTCGGCTTCACGCTGTTGAAACCAAAGCTTTCGGAATCATTGGAATCTCCTGCGATGAAGCTATCTCCAAGGGCCTTTCACTCACTCACCGCAGGCAGGTTGGTGGTCTTTCTGTCTTCTACCGACTCCTCTCCAGCCTTGCTCCCCCAGCTCTCTCTGTGCTTTGTCCCCCAAATATTCCTACAGGTCGCACAAGATCTACGAGCAACCCTCTTATGGTTAAACTGCCAAAATCAAGACAACCTGCTCACCTTCACTATTTCATTCCCCTTTTCTCCCGCCTCTGGAACAAACTCCCCCACTCCCTTCAATCCCACTCCTCCCTCCAGGTCTTTAAAACAGCTGTTCACCCCCATCTCTTATCTTCCCCCATCCAAAACCTTGATCGTTTCTACCCCCGCTAATTCACCACAGATACACTTTTTTGAAATTCCAACTTCTTTCCTGGAAGTCCTTGCAGTATCCATATGTTTTATACCTCTCCCACCTCCCCCCAAGCCCTCTCCCTCCCACATTTCTCTCGATGTCCCTGCTCTCAAATGTTGTGTTTGTGTCCTTCCCCCTCTCTCCCCATCCTGTCCACTGCTCCCCTTATTTTGTGTTTTATGTCGGTTTGACTTTTTGTGTGATTAATGTTCGCTCTTTCACGAGCCTCGATCTTGTATACAAAAAAAAAAGAAAAAAAAAAAGTGCCAATATTTTTGGCCACAACTGTAAAAGAGGGCTTCATTCTGATAAAATGAGATACAGGTTCATATGATCGTAAGCATTTATTCGATAATTATAGTGCAGCAGATATATAGGACCATGAACTTATTATGTGTGCACCTGGAGGAGTAGCAGGCCAAAATTGTGTGGACTGAAGTTGAGAAAAGAAAAGCGAGGGAGAATGAGAAAAGAATGTAATAATAATAATAATAATAATAATACATTTATTTTATATAGCGCTTTTCAAGAAGCCCAAAGACGCTTTGACAGAGTACAAAAAACAAGTGCAAAAAGACAAAAATAAATAGGTAAATAATCAAAGCAAAAGGAAGGAGAAGGAGAAGAGATAGTCAGTGGTTAAATGCTGTGGGTTAAATGTTAAATGCAGTGTTGAACAGGTGGGTCTTGAGTGATGTTTTGAATGTGGTGAGTGAGGAAGAGTCTCTGATGGTGTGAGGTAGTGAGTTCCAGAGGGTGGGAGCAGCGATGGAGAAGGCCCTGTCCCCCCAGGATCTGAATTTGGATGGGGGGGGGGGGGCGGGGGGGACAGGAGGTTGGCGCCAGCAGAGCGGAGGTTGCGGGTGGGAGTGTGTCTGGAGAGGAGGTCAGTCAGGTAGGATGGGGCCAGGTTATGGAGGGCTTTGTAGGTCAAGAGGAGGATTTTGTACTGGATTCTCTGGGGGATGGGGAGCCAGTGAAGCTTATAAAGGACGGGGGTGATGTGGTCACGGGTCCGGGAATGGGTGAGTAGACGGGCAGCGGAGTTCTGAATGTATTGGAGTTTATTGATGATTATTGAGGGTGAACCATAGAGGAGGCTGTTGCAGTAGTCCAGATGGGAGGTGATGAAGGCGTGGATGAGGGTTTCTGCAGCCACGGAGGAGAGGGATGGAAGGAGACGGGCGATGTTTTTCAGGTGAAAGAAGGCTGTCTTTGTGATTTGTTTAGTGTATTTGTCGAAGGAGAGGGTTTGATAAAAGATGATGCCAAGATTCCGGATGTGAGGGGAGGTGGATACTGGGAAGCCGTCGATGTTGAGGGCAAAGTTATGGGTGGACTTGGTGAGCGTTTTTGGGCCAATGATGATTATTTCAGATTTATCATAGTTAAGTTTGAGGAAGTTGATTTGAAGCCAGGATTTTATTTCAGTGATGCAGTTTGTCAGGATAGAGTGGGTGGCAGTGGAGATGGACTTGGTGGAGATGAAAAGCTGGATGTCATCGGCGAAGCAGTGGAATTGGAGATCATGACGGCGGATTAAGTGACCAAGGGGGACAGGTACAGGATGAAGAAGAGGGGGCCGAGAACTGAACCTTGGGGGACACCTTGGGGGAGGGGAGCAGTGGTGGATTTGCAGTTATTGATGGAGATGAACTGGCGTCTGTCAGAGAGGTAAGATTTGATCCAAGAGAGGGCAGTGCCGGTAATGATAAAGGTGGTTTCAAGTCGGGTGAGGAGGATGGTGTGAATGATGGTGTCAAAGGCGGCGCTGAGGTCGAGGAGGATGAGAATGTTGAGGTTGCCGGCGTCAGAGGAGAGGAGAAGGTCGTTGGTGATTTTGCGGACTTAGTGCATGTACTTAGGGAGGTGTGGAGAAGTGGAGTTATAATGGAGAGAAGTTAGTTTTGGAGGAGATATGAGTAAAGGAAGGGAAGAGAAAGGGGGTATGAAGCATTTGGATGTGGAGGAGGGGTTGTGGGGGTTGGATGGAGGGTCAAATACTCCACATATTGTAGGTAATAAATAGATGGCCCAAATGGTAACCACAGCTTCTTTACTTCTGTTTTTCCAGCCACCGACAGGACAAATGGAGACCTTGCCCGCAGAACACTGCCCCCCAGTTGACTGTAAATCTAGTGAACAGTACACCCTCAGCAACAGTTGCTGCACCTTTTGTCCTGGTGAGGAAGAGTTCAAATGGTTTGTTTTGAATTTCAATTAAAAACAAAAGGTCTGGCCTTTGTTGTTATGCACTATGCATAGTATTTGGTTAATATTTTAAAAGGAGACCATAGTGCAGCTTAATTGGTTGATGTATATGCCATCAACCCTGGTTTAGATGTGCTGGTTTATGATTGAGTTAATAATGTATTGTTATGTTTGTGAGGGGAGAGGGGGTTAGAGATTACCTTAGACAAGATAGAATTGTATAGAGTAGTATGGTCCGTGTACGAGTAGTTAGCCAATCTTGATGTGATAAGCAAGGACACGTCAGCTTATCCTGATGTTAGTTAGCCAATCGGTGTGTTGTATTCAAATAGTTAGGGTTTAAAGTTGATCAAATGTGTGTAAAACCTCCTGTGACATGTCACTGGGTGGCACTGGGTGGCAATAGGACAGCTTTGTTGAGTTGGAAGAGTGAGGCAGATCATGCGGCTTCTGCCAGGCAAAGGAGAGAGGGGGTGGAGCTATGATCGTCTCACGAAGGGAGTGGAGCCCTACACTTCAAGTGGCGGAGCATTGCCTGGGGAGAAGAGGGAGGAGCTGATAAAAGGCAAAAAAGGCTTGTGATAGCTCTGAGGAGAAGGGGGAGGAGCCTGTGACGCGCACAGGGCAGGATCGCTCTAGTTGTAAAGAGAACTGAGAGGTCCGAGTAGAGTTGAGTGTGCCCTGGGTGAGCCTGAGGAGTCGTGGTTTTCTGGAGCGCACTCTGAGGATAGCTTTAAGGAGGTTGTCCTGCCTGCCTGCCTTCGCCCTGTGCCTGTTCTCATCTCCTCCCTTGCCTGGTCATCTTCCTGCTCGTCGTCTCATCACCTCATCACCAACCTCATCACCTGCTTCCTCATCTCCCTGCTCAGTGTCATCCTTCCTTCGAGATCCGCACCACCACCAGAGATAAGCCACCCGTTTTTTGTTCCCTTTCCTGTCTGTGATCGAGTCCAGAGTGAGGTGCCTTAGTTTTCCTTTAGATTTCCTTTACTTCATTGTAAATAGTTATTATTGATTGCTTGTTGCGTGTTACCCCAACTTTCCCTTCCCCCATCCCGCTGTCGAATTCCTTCGTCGAGTTAATGTTCTCTGATTTTTTTTTTTGTTGGGAATAACCCCATTTGGTTTTATAAAAGCTTTATTCCGTGCGAGCATGAGGCTGCCATAAATTGAACAGGGTCTGAGGGAAATAAAGCCAGTTTGGTCCATCTGTTCAGCGGCAGTGTTAATCGCCCTGAACACAACAGTATTTAACAATACAATTTTTTAAAAATATGATGATTATGGCCTATAACGACAATAATTATTAATTTATGAATACATACTGTATTTCTCCTCTGTAGGACATGACTTCTGTGCCAGCGAGTCATTTCTCTGCAAACAGAACTCTTTCTGCACAAACACCCATGATGGAGCTCGCTGCAAATGCCTCTCTGGCTACACTCCCCTCAGAGAAGATTCAGTTTTCTGCCAAGGTATCATCATCATCATCATTGTCATCATGATGATCATCATCATCATCATCAATATGGCCATCCACAAACCCAACTGTCTATCCTTTAGTTCCTGTCCACCATAATAACCTTCATACGATGTATGTATATTTACTGATCCAGAAAAGAGATTTTCCATCATGATGCTGGTCAACATCAGTGACAAAACAAATTCAACCATAATATGCAGTTTAAATATAAACGTTGCTCTTATGCAAAAGTTCTATGGGAAATTCCTACGGGAAACTAGCAAATGTTCTATAAATTCCTATGGGAAACTTTTCTTCCATGAATAAGAATGCATTGGGTGATGTGCTTCCCCATGGGAAATTCCAATGTTTCAATGAAATGCCCCATGGGGAGAATTTTACATTGTGCCAAAACCCACTAGAGTCCATAGGGAATTGGCATATTAATTCCAAACAAGATTTACGTAAGGGATTTACTTCCTCACATTGTCATGCTCGATTGATTTAAGTCGAGTGAAAAATCAAAATCCTCCGTCAACTGGGCATCCTCCGTCGTGCGAAGTCCTTCCTTGGCACCTCTGAGCTCCTCACCACATACAAAGCTTTCATCTGCAGCTTGATGGAGTACTGCTCTCCCCTCTGGCCTGGTGCTCCTGCCTCTCATCTAGCCCAGCTTCACGCTGTTGAAACCAAAGCTTTCAGAATCATTGGAATCTCCCGCAATGAAGCTAACTCCGAGGGCCTTTCACTCACTCACCGCAGGCAGGTTGGTGGTCTTTCTGTCTTCTACCGACTCCTCTCCGGCCTTGCCCCCCAGCTCTGTCAGTGCTCTGTCCCCCAAATGTTCCTTCAGGACGCACAATATTTTCCAGCAACCCTCTTTTGATGAAACTGCCAAAATCAAGACTCTCTGCTCACCTTCACTCTTCATTCCTATTTTCTCCAGCCTCTGGAACAAACTCCCACACTCTCTTCAATCCCTCTCATCCCTCCGGGTCTTTAAAACAGCTGTTCATCACCATCTGATATCTTCCCCCATCCAAAACCTTCATCTTTTCTACCCCCGTTAATATACCCCAAATCCACCTCTTTCAATCTCCGACTTCATTCCTGAAATTCCTAGTAGTGTTCATTTGCTTTATACCGTGTACCCCTCCCTCTTCCCCCAGCCCTCTCCCTTCCACAGACCTACCGACGTCCCTGTTCTCTACTGTTGTGCTTGTGTGCTTCCCTCTCTCTCCCCCTCTTATCTCCCGGTCCTTTTATTATATGTTTTACGTATGTTTTTTTTTTTTTTGTGTTTGATGTTGGCTCTTATACGAGCCTCAATCTTGTATACAAAAAAAAAAACATGATGAAGAAGATTTAAATTAACATATTTTTCAAATCAATAATTTTGATGGTCGAAAACTCAAAGGTAATTGTGGAAACTCCATGAGCAAAATGATTAATATAATTCGAGAAACTATACTATAATTGCTGATAAAGTAGACATATCATTAATATAATTGGAGATAATAAACTATATTACAATTAGGAAGGCATTTGTAAATTGCATTCACATTTGGGCTTCCAAATCCACTGCAAAAACAAAATTTAAAACGAAAGCATTTTTTTTTTTTGGGGATACAAAATCGAGGCTCGTGAAAGAGCGAACATTAATCACACAGAAAGACAAACCGACACATAAAACATATAACATGGGGAGCGGTCGACAAGATGGGGAGAGAGGGGGAAGGACACAAGCACAACATTTGAGAGCAGGGACATCCAGAGATCTGTGGGAGGAAGAGGGCTTTGGGGGGGGGGGCATGGGAAGGGGGGTGGGAGAGGTACAAAACATATGGACACTGCAAGGACTTCCGGGAAAGAAGTTGGAATTTCAAAAAAAGTGGATCTGGGGTGAATTAGCGGGGGTAGAAAAGATCAAGGTTATGGATGGGGGTTAAGATCAAGGTTTAACCCCATAAGATAAGAGATGGTGGTGAACAGCTGTTTTAAAGACCTGGAGGGAGGAGTGGGATTGAAGGGATTGTGGGAATTTGTTCCAGAGGCGGGAGAAAGGAGGAATGAAAGAGTGAAGGTGAGCAGAGAGCCGAGATTTCGGCAGTTTAACCATAAGAGGGTTGCTGGCAGATCTTGTGCGACCTGTAGGAATATTTGGGGGACAGAGCACAGATAGAGCTGGGGGAGCAAGGCTGGAGAGGAGTCGGTAGAAGACAGAAAGAACACCTACCTGCCTGCGGTGAGTGAGTGAAAGGCCCTCGGAGTTAGCGTCATCGCGGGAGATTCCAATGATTCTGAAAGCTTTGGTTTTAACAGCGTGAAGCCGAGCCAGGTGTGAGGCAGGAGCACCAGCCCATAGGGGAGAACAGTATTCCATTGAGCTGCGGATGAAAGCCTTGTATGTGGTGAGGAGCCCAGGTGTGCCAAGGAAGGACTTCGCACGACGGAGGATGCCCAGTCGGCGACTGGCTTTGGAGGCCAGATTTGAAATGTGGTTTTCCCAGGAAAGATCATGGCAGATAGTGAGACCCAAAAGCTTGAGCGACAGAACTTCTTGGAGAGGATTGTTGCGAAAGTAGATGGGAGGGTTGTCCAGTCGGTCTTTTCGGAGAGACATAGTAAGAGTGTGAGATTTGTCAGGATTGAAAGACATAAATCATAAATCATTTTGGAATAAGCAGGAGGTAAACAGACAAACAGACAAGGGGAGGGGATTTGAAGGCTTGAAGTGGGGAGAAGATTGATGCCCTTCGGTTGAGAAGGAGTAGGTGAGAACTTGGTTTTCGGAGGTGGAGGTTGAGGACTTGGGGTTTGTGAGAGGGATGCGGGGGAGTTGAGGGCTTGAAGTCATATTTTGCATTCCATGGAATTTCCACGGGTCCCTACTAGTAATTTAAGAATGTTATTTAACTGAGTTTAGAGATCAGTTCTGAAGTGGACATTGTGGTTCATTTTCAGATAATAATTCAAAAATCATAGAGTGGGTGAATGTGGGGAACAAACAAACAGACCAGTGACCACAACATTGTTAAAATTATTACTTACCTTCCGATGACAGATTTGTGGATTTATTTTAAAAAAGGAAAAAGACTGCTGCACAAAAGTCACACTATCACTGCAAACAGCAGGTCGTATAAAGCAGGAGAGAGAGAGATGATGTGGTGATCATGCCTGAAACAGCACTAGGTATGAAAAAGCGTTCATGCTCAAAATGTCGCATTGCGGTTAACATATTGCGGTTAACATATCTCTCTCAGCATCCCATTAGACTATTGAGAATTGTGCAGTCTGTGTGATAAAAATGCTTCAACATGTATGATTGAATTAACGTTTATTCAAAGGTGGGAAAAGCACTCATTCATCTTTTATTCCAACTTCCTTCTTATGTTTCATCTCATTCCTTAGATTTCACATTGAAGACTCAAGATTGAAGTTTATTTATTTATCGTCATCTAAGATATGCTATTTTAACCCAGTTGGAAATGATAAATATGCCAACCCAAACCAAATAGCCTGACTCAGGGAGCTTACATTTAATTAACCCATCTATCATGTTCTGATATTAAAAGCAGCGAAGCAAAAATATCCACAATTGCAGAGTCAATAAAAATTCTTGTAAACATCCTACTGTAGCTCAGAGTAGTATGCGATAGTAAAAATGGGCTTTTGTAAGGAGCAGGAGCACCTGGTGATGTTATAATCCTGTTGGCATTTTGAAGAAATCAATTTGTTGTTTTTTTTCTATTTATTTGTGGGTGCCTAAAACACTTTCCGACACCCAGTAAGGAAAATTTATATTTAATATCACACATTACACACACACACACACACGCACGCACGCACACACACGCACACACACACACACTAACGGCGATAACTTAATACTACCTCCACGTAGTTATGAAGGCTCAAGCTCTATAAAGCGATTTTTAAAAAAAAATTCCCCCCAAAAACTTTTTTTTTCAAATTGTAAAACATTTTTTTCCCCAAACACTCCCTGGCACTCACGGATGAACCTCTGAAAGTCTGACGAAGTTCTGTTCATCCATCTGAGAAAAATAGCGGCTCACAGACAGACAGACAAGCGGCTCTCTTCTCGTATAGATTTGTTATTACCTCTGCCACCAAAGGTGGGCGGGTGTTACGTTTTCACCCCATCTGTTTTTTTTCTCTTTGTTACTTGCGAAAGTCGAAGATTTTTCCAAGTATATTGGTTAGTCGTTAGTCTCGTGTGTTAATCTGTCTTTGTTTGCCTGTCTGTCTGTTCGTCAATCGCCTGCAGGTCACAATTTCAAACAGATCTTCACAAAACTTCACCAAATGGTGGGGATGGTCATAAAGAAGAAGCATATTGCTTTTGAGGTCAAAAGGTCAACAGAGGCCAAAGGTCAACAAATATGTCAAATTTCTAAAATCCTCAATTTCATCTGATTGACTTGCCATTTGAAGACGATTTGCATTTCAGGTCACTGATTTCAACCAACCATTATTTTTGAGGTCAACTTTGGCCAACAGGTCAACATAAGCCAAATTCCTAAAATTGTCAATTTTTATCCGATTGACTTGAAATTTGAAGAGGATTTGCATATTTAGTCATTGAATTCAACTAACAATTATTTTGAGGTCAACATAGGCCAAAAGTTCAACAACTTAGGTGGAATTTGTAAAATCTTCAATTTTCATCCGAGTGACTTGAAATTTGAAGAGGATTTGCATATCAGGTCACTGAATTGAACCACCAATTATTTTTGAGGTCTAAAGGTCAAAAGGACAACATAGGCCAGATTTCTATAATTGTCAATTTTCATCCGATTGACTTGAAATTTCAAGAGGATTTGCATATTTAGTCATTGGATTCAACTAACAATTATTTTGAGGTCAACATAGGCCAAAAGTTCAACAACTTAGGTGGAATTTGTAAAATCTTCAATTTTCATCCGAGTGACTTGAAATTTGAAGAGGATTTGCATATCAGGTCACTGAATTGAACCACCAATTATTTTTGAGGTCTAAAGGTCAAAAGGACAACATAGGCCAGATTTCTAATAATTGTCAATTTTCATCCGATTGACTTGAAATTTCAAGAGGATTTGCATATTTAGTCATTGGATTCAACTAACAATTATTTTCGAGGTCAACATAGGCCAAAACGACAACATTGTCCAAAGGTCAACAACATGGGTGGAAATTCTAAAATACCCAATTTTCATCCGATTGGCTTGAAATTTAAACAGGATTTCCATATCGGGTAACTGAATTGAACCACCAATTATTTTTGAAGTTTAAAGGTCAAAAGGTCAATATATGCCAGTTTTCTAAAATCCTCAATTTTCATCCGATTGACCTGAAATTTGATGAGGATTTGCATATTTTGTCTTTCAATTCAATAACCAATTATTATTAAGGTCAAATTTGTTTTAGGGATATCGCAAGTATTGTGCCCTGCACAATGTCTCTCTTGTTTGTTTATCTGTCAGATAATAGGATATCTCAAAATGTTGTGGACGGATATTGGTGGAGAGGTTGGGTGTGACAGGGACGACAACATTATTAAATTTTGGTGAAGATCCGAATCGGGATCCGGCTACTAGAATGTTTTACGTGATTCGTCGCCATTGAGAGATAGGACCAAAAATGATACATATAATTATATCTCAAAAATTTGTGGTTGGATTCGGTCGAAACTCGGCAGACAGATTGGGTGTGTGACAAGGAAGAATTGTTTCGATTTTAAAGATGCAGATCCGGATCCGAGAATTTTTTTTCATTTCATAATAATTCTTCACCATTGAGAGATGTGGCCAAAAAAAACCATATACTGTATAGTGTATAGCACGATATTTGAAAAAGTTGTGGATGGATTTCGACTAAACAAGGTGGGTGGGTTGGCTAGGTGACAAGACCAAGGCAATTTTTAATTTTGGTTCAGGTCCAGATCCAGATCCAGACGATCATCGGGATACAAAACGTAAACTGTTCAGCCTGGCGGAGATACGTGCTCTACCGAGTGTCGTTCTGGTTGTTCATATGTGGTCATTGTGGGAGGATTTGAAACTGGCAATATACAATGGAGCAGCAATATAAAAGGAGGGGCAGTGAGCAGGGAGGGGAGGAGGAGGAGGAGGAGGAGGAGATGGGACATATAAATGCATGGCATGTGGTCACCAACTCCGCGTAAGAAATCTTTAATATGCTGTACCCTCTGGCTAATGGTCCGAGCCATCCATACCGCAGTTTGTGTGTAAAAATCGTGTAAATCGTGTGATGTTGTAGAGCAGTGTGAATAGCATATGCCCTTTACTTTCTTAACTGGAAACCTGAGGTCTCCACATGTTGTGATTCAAGCAGGGCGATATTTAACGCGTCGCCGTGGGCACGTCATGCTGTCTGTAATGTTCTATTGATTCCAGTGAAGGCCTCCTGGATGAGAGAAGGAGGCACTTTGTCTGCACTGCTCAAGCCTTACATTACCTTTTCTCCCCCCTCTTGCTGTCTCATTCATCTTCTCACTCTTCCTATCTGCACTACGCATTGCACAGGCTGATAGAGTGAGGTTGAGCCAAGGTGAGCTTTTATTTCCAAATAGAACCTGCCAAGCAAAACCCTGGTGCCGCAAAACAGTTTCGTGGAGTGCCAGGGACCCCTGGCAAGTAAAACACCTAACAAAGAATGAATGATGAATGAAGTGCGCTTATGGCTGATTGAAATGGAGAATGAATTCCACAATTAACATGGAAAGTCGCTTGCAAGGGCATGCTGCAATGCGGCACAGCAGTCGTCGCATGACTGCTGATGTAAGCAGATTCTGCTTCCATGACCTCTACTAACACTGTGTGCTCGCATTCTGGCTTTTTCATGTTAATCTTTCAAACATGCACTTGCTTCTTTGTAATAATGTTTATGTTGAATTGCATTTTTCCATCACACTTTAAAATGGGACACCATTGGGTCGAGGGTTGTACTGTGTGTGCTGCCACCAGATCATGAAAGTTTTGGGAAAAGGTCACCTGGTGTTGTGTAAAACGAAACATTTCAGCAGCATTGCGGCAGCATTATTTGTGACGAGCAGAACTGCTGGCTCAAAAAACAAGTGTTCAGTACAATATTTGATATTATGGTACAAAAGAGTATCTCTTCTTCTTAAATTATTTTGCAAGAATTCACACCTAAAATTTTCTCCATCCACGAACTGATACTGGCAGATGCGAGGCCCAGTTTAACGTCCATCGACACAATCCTGTCCCTGAGCTCTGCAGGCAGTTCCTGCGACCTCATGGCTTGGTTTTTGCTCTGATATGCATCGTCTGCTGTGAGACCTTATATAGACAGGTGTGTGCCTTTCCAAATCATGTCCAATCAATTGAATTTACCACAGGTGGACTCCAATCAAGGTGTAGAAACATCTCAGAGATGATCAAGAGAAATGGGACGCACCTGAGCTAGATTTCAAGTGTCATGGCAAAGGGTCTGAATACTTATGTAAATGTGATATTTCAGATTTTTCTTTTAAATAAATTTGCAAAATTTTCTAAAATCCTGTTTTCTCTTTGTCATTATTGGGTATTGAGTGTAGATTGATGAGGGAAACAATGAATTTAAACGATTTCAGCATAAGGCTGCAGCATAACAAAATGTGAAAAAAGTGAAGGGGTCTGAATACTTTCTGAATGCACTGTATGTATATGTCAACAAGAGGCACCTGAGACACCTCAACAGTCCTGAGAAGAAATAGCAAAAAAACAGGCAGGTGAAAATGGAGATTTGCTTTCAAACTCAGATCCAGAATGAACAATGAATATCATTTGACAAGGCAAAAAAAAAAAAAGACAACGCCGAACAATAACTGCCTATGGTAATCCAAGTGTCTATTGTGGTCGTTGTTTTATGTGAATACAGATGACCTAGAGACCCAAATACTTGGAAAGGGGGCAGTATGGGGGGGGGGGGGGAGAGGATGTAGGGAGGAGACAAACACACACGCACAAGCACACCCGCACACACACACATACATGCACACACACACACACACACACACACACAAACACACACATGCACAAGCACACCTGCACACACACACACGCGAAAGCACACACACACACACACACACACACACACACACACACACACACATATGCACACCTGCACACACACACACACAAGCACACACACACGCACACACACACACACACACGCACGCACAAGCACACACACACACACACAAACACGACATATTGCAAGACATTGCTTTATAAAACAACAAGAAAAAGACATAAAATGTGATATCCCCCGCCGTGGTTTTAGTACTTTTGCTGTGCAGAGTTAAAGACCGTCAGTCGGCCATCTTTGATCTGATCTCGAAACAAAATGACGTGCTTGTGTAAGCCATCATTCATTACCTGTGTGCCAAATTTGAACAAGATCGGTAAATGCATTTCTGAGAAATGGTTGAGGACGTGTTCAACATCGGGTTTTTCTTTTACAACTAAAATGGCCGCCAGTCGGCCATCTTTGATCGCATCGCGAAACAAAATGATGTGCATATGTTTACCGTCACGTATTGTCTTTTGCCAAGTATGAACAAAATCGGTCCATACATCCCGCGTCGACATGAAACTCCAAGCCTAGATAGCTCAAAGGCGAGCGTGCACGTCTTTATACTTGATTTACAAACGACCTCGCAGTTCTTTCACAAACTTTGTTCAACAATTTTCATTTGGTGGCTGAGATTAACGACAAAGGAGGTCATGTGATGTTTTCCAGATATTCATGAATGCGTTTTTTTTCTTTTCTTTTTGCAGATATCCACTAGTTTTTTGCCTTATGTGTTCCCTTGTGTACATGGATCTTCATGTAAAAAATATCCCTGGAAGCTACACATGCGTCTGGGTGGAAGGAAACCTTTACTTTCAACAGGTAAATGCTGCTGGGTGGACTGATAGTGATAGCAGATCTTTAATTTGGATTTATACTTTTTGAATATACTCTCAATTAGTCTTGTTGGACAGCTTTGATAAGAAAGCAGAAAATGCAACCTGGGAATGATTTTATCTCACTGTCGTATTACCTTGGATGCAAAATCTGACATTGATCAAAAGAATACCTGCACACATCACGTTGGTACAGAAGATAACTTTCCTGTTGTCATGTGCAATAATTATTGCAAGAGGATCCCAATAACAAAGAAGTTATGAATGATATTTTATTTCAAGGCAAAAACATTTTTAAAAAAAGGAAAAAAAAGGATAAATCAAGTGCAGAAAAGGAGAACACAATGGGGGAAAAAATTGAAAAGGAGAAAACTTTTTCTTTCATGGCCACAATTATTCCCACACGTGGCCTTGGCCAGGAGAACCGTTCCCAAGCCTTTCACGAATCGGCTGGCTAGGCCTGACGTTCGACTAAGTAGTTATGGCAGGAATTTGTAATTTGTTCACAGTGCCGGCGATAGCTCGCCCACTCTTCGCGAAGGACACGGTCGGTGGGATCTTTAATGCCGACTGATAGATGCCGGCAGACGGAACTCCTGTGTGACGTCCATCCGAGGGATGGCACACACTGATGAATCACCCTGAATGTGAAACACCAGGATGACAGTTTATGGCTGGGTCAGGATTTGAACCTCGGTTGGACAGCTTAAAGGCGAGTGTGCGTACCTCTTGGGCCTAGTCGTGTGGCAACTTAGCATAACAATTGTGCATTTTGTGAGGAAAGCACCAAATTTGGCACACTAGTAGACTATTGAAGGAGTCCGGACTCCAGCAGAATACGGATAAAAGGATGGCAAGGCACAAACTCGTCCGAGAAGATGTTTATTCGTAAAACCAACTCGGGAACACTGTAACACTGAAAAGCCCGTTTATCGGGCTGCCTTATAAAGCAAAAACCGAAACCGAAACCGAAAGCCACGCCTCTCAAGCGAGGCGTGCTTCGGTGGTCACGTGATCCACAGGTGTAGCTCATTATACCCGCACGCGCGGCACGCTTTGGCGGTCACGTGACCAGCCACTCTGGCGCCGGGGATCCCCGCCGGTGACGTCACCGGCTGGAGCAAGGAGATTCTGATGCCGGTATTGCTTGGGGGACCCATGGGTCGCTACACACGCCCCCCCAGAATGGACTTGGTCCAGGGAGGTCAACCTGAGGGTGGTCCGGATGACCCGACCGAAACGACCCCTGGCTAGTCGCGGGGGGGGGGGGGGGGGTCCGGTGTGGTGGTGGGTGGTCAGATGGGGGGGTGCAGGCAGGGGGGGTCCAGTGTGGTGGCGGGTGGTCGGACGGGGGGTGCAGGAGGGGGGGCGGCCGAGGGGCCGGGCGTGTCCTCGGGGGAAGCTGCCGAGGTTCCTCGCGGGCCTCCCGAGGTTGCAGTTCACGGGTGCAGTGCCAAGAAGGCTCGAGCGGTGCACTCGAAAAGCGGGTGAGCCAACCGAGGGGTTGGTCAAGGCCTCGGGGGAGGCTGCCGAGGTCCCTCGCGGGCCTCCCGAGGATGCGGGGCTGGTCAAGGCCTCGGGGGATGCAGTGGACGGGGGGCGGCCGAGGGCCGGGCAAGTCCTCGGGGGAGGCTGCCGAGGTTCCTCGCGGGCCTCCCGAGGTTGCAGTTCGCGGGTGCAGTGCCGAGAAGGCTCGAGCGGTGCACGCGAAAAGTGGGCGAGCCAACCGAGGGGCTGGTCAAGGCCTCGGGGGAGGCTGCCGAGGTTCCTCGCGGGCCTCCCGAGGATGCAGGGTCGGAGAAGTAGTTGCGGTTGTAGTTGTAGTAGTAGTTGCGCGAGGGTGACGAAGCGGCCGTGCCTTCGGAGGGTCTTGGAGTAGGCTCGCCCCTCTGGTCGTAGAGGAGGAGCCGAGTGCGGTGCGCGAACCTCATAGTCATGGCCGTCGTCGTTTCCGAAACTCCGGCATTTCGAAACCGCGTTCGAAACTGCCCCCGAAGCCGTGCGGGAGAAGCCGGCGTCACCAGCTTAGGTGGCTTCCCTGGCTAGGGCGCGCTTGCCGTGTCCGTTCGCAGCCTCCGCAGCCGTGCGGGGGGCAGTCGGGGTTGCGTATTCAAATTCGGGGTCACCAGTGAAGGAGTCTGGACTCCAGCAGAATACGGATAAAAGGATGGCAAGGCACAAACTCGTCCGAGAAGATGTTTATTCGTAAAACCAACTCGGGAACACTGTAACACTGAAAAGCCCGTTTATCGGGCTGCCTTATAAAGCAAAAACCGAGCCCGAAACCGAAAGCCACACCTCTCAAGCGAGGCGTGCTTCGGTGGTCACGTGATCCACAGGTGTAGCTCATTATACCCGCACGCGCGGCACGCTTTGGCGGTCACGTGACCAGCCACTCTGGCGCCGGGGATCCCCGCCGGTGACGTCACCGGCTGGAGCAAGGAGATTCTGATGCCGGTCTTGCTTGGGGGACCCATGGGTCGCTACACTATCATATTATGAAAAGATCTGGATATTGGGCCATCTCAGATTCAGAGATTTGATTTTTGCAAGATTTCGATTCGATTGCGATCGAAGAGAACACCTTCTTCGTCTTCTGTACAGTGAAGTTGCCAGCCCTGAATTCTCTGGCTACATCTGGGTGCTTCATTGGGAGTGCAACCATGTCCCTCAGGTAAACAGGGATCCACCTGGCATAGTGTGTGTGGTCTAAGGCATGGAACCATGGGACCAGTTCCGTCAGGGCATCAAGGTACATCGTGAATGAAGCCTGCCGCAGAGAACGCACGTAGACCAGTACCAACATCTCTAGTTCCAGCACAGTTGCCCAGTACTGAAAGTTGGGAATGTCTTCTCCTCTCTGGTGACACCATTCTTCGAACTCAGGCAGGTCTTCTGCATCATCAGCATATGTCGTACAGTGGCGTTCATACGCACGGTGTTGCAGGATGTGCAGTGCCGCTGCAGTGATTTGATGATCTCTTCTTGTGCGGGTGACGTGGGCAGCTCGCAGGAAGGAGTCGGCCGTCCCCGGCGTTGCAATTAGTCTAGTAGGAAGACTAGGTCCCCCTGCACCCCCCGGAGATATACTTCTAATCAGTGTTTCTAGATTGGAAAAAATGTGTAGAAAATGACTAGCTATGGCCCCAAGCTGAAAAAATGTCCCACATACCATTTTTATGCAAATTACTGCTGCCATTATCAAAAAAACGATTTTTGACATATCTCAGCCAATATTGCAGATAATTGAAAAATGAAGGTGTCTAGACCCATGTTTTGAAGGGCATAGATCATGATAGAACTATTCATAACATGATTACATGTGTCTATGGTATACTAGTATGCTAATTAGTGCTTTATTTACAAAATAATCACAGTTTTACGAAATAATAGACTCATATTAAGGTCCGTCTACACAGACGTTAACACAAAGTTTTATTTTTCTAAATATTACAACTGTCAAAATAGTCCTAGCACTCAATGTGACCACTCTTCTCTTGCTTGTTTTAGATAAACATCATTAGCATTAGTGATTCTACACTGAGTCAGTCATCATCATTTTCATCGAAATCGTCAGTTCACGATGTCTCCCTGCTCTTGGGCAGTCTGGGTCATCGATGAGATCCACCATCTCAAGGGTCTTTTCATAGAACTGTGCCCGTGCTGTGGTTGTTCGGCACCATCTCTGGTATGCCCCAAACTGACTGTACAGGCCAGCAAAGCCACGTGAAAAGTGAACATATTTTAATTGCATAACCCAATCATTAAAAGGGAAATGTTTTGTAAGAGCAGTTTACATCATATAAAGCTGGTTTCTACAGTTTCAAATGTATAATGTACTGAAAGAAAATGATGTACCTGATGATTTAGCAAAGCGCATGAACGTTTCTTCCATTGTCTTGTCGACAGCACTGAGTGCCCCTGGTATCATCGAGCGAGCCACTGCGATTGCACCCATAGTAAGCAGGTCCTTGGCCCCTGGGTGCGTGCTTTCCAGATTTGTCAGGTGGACTTCCAGCCAAGTCAGATATCTGTAAAGTACAGAGAGGGAAATACTGTAGACATTTATTGGAATAGCTCCTCTCATAATACATGAACCCAAGTATCAATTAAAATCTACTCAGTGATGGTTATACATTTTACCATGTATGCTACACAAACCTGGAGTAGTTGTGTCCGTCAAAGGCGAAGAAGATATCTGCCATCTCTCCGTTACACTTGTGAAACAGCTGGAGGTTGTTGGTCTTCACAGAGTGGAGGAGCATGAAGACAAGATGGCAGTGGGTAATGAACGACATCCAGAAGGCAGCTGTCTTCCCCAGGTGGCCCTTGCGCACCTTTTCCTCAAAGGCATGGTACTTTTTGATGAGGAGTAGAGTTGAGGGGTCTTTGAGGGCTTCATCGAGGTGCTCTCGGTTGCAAGACTGGGTCATTCTGAGAAGCACAGCAGGGTCAGAGATCATGATGTTCTCCTCCTCAGTGAATCTCTCCATCAACAGCCTCTCCATTGCCTCACACACTGTTTTGAGGCAAAAGAGGGACTTTGCGTAGGCCTTTCCACTGAGAACACCTTTGAGAGATCCACTTGTTACTAGTTGTGCCTCAAAGAGAATCTCTGCATATCCAGAACCACGCATCTTGTGTCCAGTGAGCATCCCGATGTAGTTCATGGATGTGTGGAAGGGTCCAATCGTTACTACATGACTAGCAAATTCATTTGGCCAGCGCCAGATGATGGGAAGGGCTTTCATGCAGACACCCAGATCAAATGTATTCAGGACCCATCTCTGACCCACCTCAGCAGTTGCTGCCTCGGAACGCTTCAGTAGCTCACGAACAACTGCGTTGTCTGTGATCGGTTGGTGGATAGGCGTGCAGTAGTCGACTGTTGATTTGCTGGGTGGGGGAGAACCAGTTGCAGAGGTGAAACCCCCTAGCCCAGGCACAGGCTGCAGGCCACAGCTTCCGATGTATCTGATGAAGAGCCAGATGTAGTACTCTTGCATCGTAGTGGCATAGACTGTGTCATTCTCTGCTGGCGGTGTGAATGATGAGCCTTCAGGGAACTTCGGGCCAACGCGAGTAAAGTGCAAGGGTGGGAGAGTTTTTGGTGTGTCGACCTTCAGGCTACGCTGTTGTGACCTATTGATGGTAGGTAGCATTCGGTCCTTGCTGCTCTCGAACCCGGGCTTGACCTCCTGCACCATGATTCCTCCAGCACTGTTTACAATGTTGCTGCCGTGCACACTGGTAGTGGTTTTATTCAAGTTGTCCCACTCACAGTGGAATACAAGGTTGCCCTCTCCTGTCACAATTTGTGGTGTACGATAAGTTGAGACTTCATCCAGGACCTTGGCGAGAGCAGTTTCCAACTCCAAGGCGAAATCGTAGCTCTCAGAGTGTCCAAGCCTGTGTAGTATTGTGGTGAGCTGTTTGCTTCGGAACAGGTGCCTTACAGTCACACAGAGGAGAATGTGCTTTGGTAACTTCCATTTTCCATCTGACACTGCACGGCACAGATCTTGTCCAATGGAGAAGACCAGACGCTTCACCTTTTCTGTCTCGATGCCCTCCTTGCCAGTCATTAGCACGCTGAGAAAGCGGACAAGGTCTGGAGGTAGGATGTCTTCAGGATTGAGCTCCATGTCTTCAGCTGTTGGTGGCCATGGTTGGTCTTTACACTCTCTGAAAGCCTGTAGAATACCCTGGCGAAGTTGGAGGGCAACATTTTGGTTCTTGTTTGTGCTTCCGAGTGTGAATGCTCGTGCGAGAGCATTGGAAACTGTTATGTTTGAGCTGTGCACAAGCCAGAAAGAAATGACATCACATTTGTCATGATCAACCTTCGTGAAGTGGATATGCTCCTTGATTGGGTCATTCTGTAGGCGTTTCAGTAGTTTCTCTGACCGATAATTTGAGTTCTCATATCCATTCAGTTTCAGTTCCTCGACATAGAGCAAGCGCAAGGAAGAAAGCTGTAGAACTTTATTCTGCTGGATGACCTGGGTTTGAATGTGTTCCAGTACTGAGTTGAATGCCTTTTCATGGGCGGCTGACATGCAAGCCTGCTCCTTTGGTGCTTCGGCTCTGTGAATCGCACGCTCATAGTTGTAGAATGCTGTGCGGAAAGCTTTAAAACATGACGGATGGTGTTTGGCCTCACATGCAAAGAGGTCTTTGTTTTTCACCTTTCGATGGAGTCGATAGAGACCCATTTTCTCAGCCCGTGTTTCGATTTGCTCCCATGCATTTTCTTTGTTTTTAAAGGATGGGAAGGTTGTAGGCCTCTCAGTATTGCGATGAGCATCTTTGGTCTCAACTTTCTCACAAAATATACACTCTGGCGGGAAGATGGGTTCAGCAGAACCTCCTGGTTTACGAGGAGAGTGATGCCATGATGAGGTTGATGGCCCTGGTTCTGTATCATCTCCCAGACGATGAAAGTGGCGGACAAAGTGCTTATAACACTTGCTGTGATATCCTACTCTTTCTAGGTCATCAGGAAGAGTTGCCGGGATCTGATCACATACTGATTGCATACGACATGGGGAGTCATGCGGTTGGTTGAGACGTCTATCCCGGATCTTTTGAAGCAGTTGCAGTTTTTCTGAAGCAGATCCTTTAATTTTACGGAGGGGCGTGAAATCCCCATGATCAGACATGGATGGTACATGAAGGATGCATGTAGGAGGAGAGCTTTGGGCTGCAGGTTCTACACTCCGTTTTCTTTTGGGCATGCTTGCTGTCGATGTCTACCATCACTGTTAAATGACAAATAAGAAATCACGAATGATGTTAAAAGTGCCTGTGAAAGGAGGCTCTGAGTTTTCAGTGAGGTAACAGAGGTTCTGAGTCATGTTCTACACTAGGGTACTTTTTAGCTGACTAAACCATGTTTAGTGGCATCAAAAGTGCTAATAGCTAAAACATCTAAATTCTTCCACACTAACGTTAGCTATCTAGGCCAATGAAACATTGTGCTAAGTTACTGTAGCTAGCTCAGCTGTCGTGCCTCTTTCTGGTTCAATTCATATACAGAAGTCAACAGATATGTCTCATGTTTGGCATTAACAAAAGTTTAAGTTACACCGACATTAGGAACATACTGTACATAGATGAGGCTAGCTTTAACGTTAGCTAACATGGTGCTAGCTGGCTCAGCTGTTATTCTGCCTGTTTATGATTTCATGCAGAAACTGAAGTCAAGAGTGTGAGTAACATTATAGTTAGCATCTTACCTGGCTAGATTGGAGGATGAATACCAAGAACAACACACAGATGGAATGGAAGACTGAACTTTCAACTGAGGTATTCAATAACATCAACGTTACCAATTGATACGAGCGCGCGACATTACCAATTGATACGAGCGCGCGAGCGCGCATGTTACATGGATGGAAATGTAAAATGGCAGCTATAGCAGCACTAATTTGGATCTCTAGTCTGTCATTTCTGCACTGTGATTGGATAACATAAAAAAATATGTTTGGGAGTTAACAGCAGGAGTTGGTAGATTTTACGTGGGCTGGGTGAGAAACCTTTAAATAAGCAAGTGAAAATCTCTCGCAATACAAAGTCAATGGTGGGAAGAAAAGTTGAGTGGTACCAATGTTACTGCCAATGTCCCGCCCCTATGCAAGACTCAGGAGCATCTTGTTGACATTTAACCTTGAAAATACCTGGGTTTAGACCCCTTATGTACCATGTTAAGTTATCTGCAGTATTAACGTATCCTTATCATTTGTAAAACTGATTATTTTGTAATTACAGCATTAATATGCATACTAGTATACCATAGACACATGTAATCATGTTATGAATAGTTCTATCATGATCTATGCCCTTCAAAACATGGGTCTAGACACCTTCATTTTTCAATTATCTGCAATATTGGCTGAGATATGTCAAAAATCGTTTTTTTGATAATGGCAGCAGTAATTTGCATACAAATGGTATGTGGGACATTTTGTCAGCTTGGGGCCATAGCTAGTCATTTTCTACACATTTTTTCCAATCTAGAAACACTGATTAGAAGTATATCTCCGGGGGGTGCAGGGGGACCTAGTCTTCCTACTAGACTAAATCTCAGCTTGCAAATCTGCAAAATCTGCAAATCTTGCAAAAATCAAATCTCTGAATCTGAGATGGCCCAATATCCAGATCTTTTCATAATATGATAGTCTACTAGTGTGCCAAATTTGGTGCTTTCCTCACAAAATGCACAATTGTTATGCTATATTTAGCTTAGCTGCCGGACTATAGGCAATCCTGCCAGCCCTCAAAAAAAGGAATAAATGCATTTAAAAAAGTGTCCTATATATTTCTCATGGGATTTTATTAGATTCCCAACAAATAATCCTCAAATTGCACAACATATCATGAGGAATGTGTAGATTTCTGAAGGAATGGTTAGGGAATTAAAGTTTGTTTGGTGAATTATGGAAAAGACATTTGTTTCTTTTTTTTTCTGATGCTGATACTACGACTACTACTACTACTACTACTACTACTACTACTACTACAACAACAAACAATACTACGCCTACCACTACTACTATTTATTATTACTACTACTACTACTCCTACTATTAGTTCTGTAACAATCTCAGTTATTGCGATCTTCTTATGGGTACACTTTCATGAACTGGCTGGTGAAGCCTGATGACTTTAGCCCAAATCTTTCCCAAATTGCCAGCCAGGCACAAAGTGTGATTGAAGGTGTACTCATTTGTCATTGTTCGGGGTGCCGACGAGAACTCGCCTCATATTTGCGAAAGGCACCATGGGGTCTTTATTGTCCACAAACAGCCAGTGCTATCAGATGCATCCTGCAGCCTAGCGTCCTTCCAATGGACGGAGCACACATTGGTGCCTCATCCTGCATGTGAAACCGCAGGTTGTACTGGATCAGGGGTTTCAAACCCAGGTTGAACATCTCAAAGGCGAGTGTGCATAGCCCGAAGGCCTAAGCTATCCTGTCAGCCCAATAGTTTTTTCCCTTATGTGTTCCTATAATGGTAAATTGATTTTCTTTTTCTTTAACCTGATAAACTCCGAGAATATTTATCGCTTTTTCGTTGAACAAATGGATATGATCCTTAGCTTAAATGGCGATATAATTTTGCAATCAAAACTGTCAGTAAATACCTGTTCCAATATCATGATGTATGTCATTTAAAGTATTTATTTCCTTTTTTTCTACCTGTCTTCCGTAACACTACCTTCATTGTTAATAAACAATTATTGAACAAAACATCTGCTGATTACCTTTCATTCTGATGAATACTGATGGGTCGGTGCATAAAAACAGTATTCCAAACATTCCTTGAGTTGGTCATCCCAAATATCTCAAAAAGAATAATACCTCAAAAAGCACAATATCTCAAAAAGTTGTGGATGGATTTGGATTATTACGACAATTGTTGAACAAAACCTCTGCTGATAACCTCTCATTTTGATGAATACTGATGGGTTTGTGCACAAAAACAGTATTCCAATCATTCCTTGAGTTGGTCATCCCAGATATCTCAAAAAGAATAATACATCAAAAAGCACAATATCTCAAAAAGTTGTGGATGGATTTGGATTATTACAACAATTGTTGAACAAAACCTCTGCTGGTAACCTCTCATTCTGATGAATACTGATGGGTCGATGCACAAAAACAGTATTCCAATCATTCCTTGAGTTGGTCATCCCAAATATCTCAAAAAGAATAATACCTCAACCAGCACAATATCTCAAAGAGTTGTGGATGGATTTGGATTATTACAATTGTTGAACAAAACATCTGCTGATATCCTCTCATTCTGATGAATACTGATGGGTTGGTGCAAAAAACAGTATTCCAAACATTCCTTGAGTTGGTCATCCCAAATATCCCAAAAAGAATAATACATCAAAAAGCACAATATCTCAAAAAGTTGTGGATGGATTTGGATTATTACGACAATTGTTGAACAAAACCTCTGCTGATAACCTCTCATTTTGATGAATACTGATGGGTTTGTGCACAAAAACAGTATTCCAATCATTCCTTGAGTTGGTCATCCCAGATATCTCAAAAAGAATAATACATCAAAAAGCACAATATCTCAAAGAGTTGTGGATGGATTTGGATTATTACAATTGTTGAACAAAACCTCTGCTGGTAACCTCTCATTCTGATGAATACTGATGGGTTGGTGCAAAAAACAGTATTCCAAACATTCCTTGAGTTGGTCATCCCAAATATCTCAAAAAGAATAATACATCAAAAAGCACAATATCTCAAAAAGTTGTGGATGGATTTGGATTATTACGACAATTGTTGAACAAAACCTCTGCTGATAACCTCTCATTTTGATGAATACTGATGGGTTTGTGCACAAAAACAGTATTCCAATCATTCCTTGAGTTGGTCATCCCAGATATCTCAAAAAGAATAATACATCAAAAAGCACAATATCTCAAAGAGTTGTGGATGGATTTGGATTATTACAATTGTTGAACAAAACCTCTGCTGGTAACCTCTCATTCTGATGAATACTGATGGGTTGGTGCAAAAAACAGTATTCCAAACATTCCTTGAGTTGGTCATCCCAAATATCTCAAAAAGAATAATACCTCAAAAAGCACAATATCTCAAAAAGTTGTGGATGGATTTGGATTATTACGACAATTGTTGAACAAAACCTCTGCTGATAACCTCTCATTTTGATGAATACTGATGGGTTTGTGCATAAAAACAGTATTCCAATCATTCCTTGAGTTGGTCATCCCAGATATCTCAAAAAGAATAATACATCAAAAAGCACAATATCTCAAAGAGTTGTGGATGGATTTGGATTATTACGACAATTGTTGAACAAAACCTCTGCTGATTACCTCTCATTCTGATGAATACTGATGGATCGGTGCAAAAAACAGTATTCCAATCATTCCTTGAGTTGGTCATCCCAAATATCTAAAAAAGAATAATACATCAAAAAGCACAATATCTCAAAAAGTTGATGGATTTGGATTATTACGACAATTTTTGAGCAAAACCTCTGCTGATAACCTCTCATTTTGATGAATACTGATGGGTTGGTGCAAAAAAATAGTATTCCAATCATTCCTTGAGTTGGTCATCACAGATATCTCAAAAAGAATAATACATCAAAAAGCACAATATCTCAAAAAGTTGTGGATGGATTTGGATTATTACGACAATTGTTGAACAAAATCTCTGCTGATAACCTCTCATTTTGATGAATACTGATGGGTTTGTGCAAAAAACAGTATTCCAAACATTCCTTGAGTTGGTCATCCCAGATATCTCAAAAAGAATAATATCTCCAAAAGCACAATATCTCAAAAAGTTGTGGATGGATTTGGATTATTACAACAATTGTTGAACAAAACCTCTGCTGATTACCTCTCATTCTGATGAATACTGATGGATCGGTGCAAAAAACAGTATTCCAATCATTCCTTGAGTTGGTCATCCCAGATATCTCAAAAAGAATAATACATCAAAAAGCACAATATCTCAAAAAGTTGATGGATTTGGATTATTATGACAATTTTTGAGCAAAACCTCTGCTGATTACCTCTCATTCTGATGAATACTGATGGATCGGTGCAAAAAACAGTATTCCAAACATTCCTTGAGTTGGTCATCCCAGATATCTCAAAAAGAATAATACATCAAAAAGCACAATATCTCAAAAAGTTGTGGATGGATTTGGATTATTACGACAATTGTTGAACAAAATCTCTGCTGATAACCTCTCATTTTGATGAATACTGATGGGTTTGTGCACAAAAACAGTATTCCAAACATTCCTTGAGTTGGTCATCCCAGATATCTCAAAAAGAATAATACATCAAAAAGCACAATATCTCAAAAAGTTGTGGATGGATTTGGATTATTACGACAATTGTTGAACAAAATCTCTGCTGATAACCTCTCATTCTGATGAATACTGATGGGTTTGTGCAAAAAACAGTATTCCAAACATTCCTTGAGTTGGTCATCCCAGATATCTCAAAAAGAATAATATCTCCAAAAGCACAATATCTCAAAAAGTTGTGGATGGATTTGGATGAAATTTTATAAAGATGTTGCGTCTGTGACAACGAATAATTTATTAGATTTTGATGAAGATCCAGATCCACATCCAGATACTAGATTTTTAAAGTGATTCTTCACCATTGGGAGATAGGGCCAAAAACTACAAATAGCAAGATATCTCAAAAAGTTGTGGACGGATTCGGACAAACCTTGGTGGAGAGGATGGTTGTTTTTTTTTGTATACAAGTTCTAGGCTCGTGAAAGCGCTAACATTAATCACACAGAAAGTCAAACGGACACATAAAACACAAAATAAGGGGACGGTAGACAAGATGGGGAGAGAGGGGGAAGGACACAAACACAACATTTGAGAGCAGGGACATCGAGAGAACTGTGGGAGGGAGAGGGCTTGGGGGGAGGTGGGAGAGGTATAAAACATATGGACACTGCAAGGACTTCCACGAAAGAAGTTCGAATTTCAAAAAAGTGGATGTTTGACAAGGATGAAATTATTCGATTATGGTGATGAGGATCCGAATCCGAATCCAGATACTAGGATTTTCTAAGTGATGCTTCACCATTGAGTGAGAGAGCTATATAGAGCACGATATTTCCAAAAGTTGTGGTCGGATTTCGACAAAACCAGGTGGATGAGTTGGTTAGGTGACCAGAGCAAGCGATTAGGTGTTGGTTCAGGTCCGGATCCGGACCCAGCTTATCTGTGCAATACAAAATATAAACTGTTCAGCCAGGTGGAGGTATGCTCTCTTCCGAGTGCCTTTCTAGTTTATGATTGCTATCCAAAGTACGAGCAGGTTTCAAGGTGTTTGTAAATTCCCAACAGTGCAAGGCATTTTATGAGATTGGAAAATTGAGTGCAAACTTTACACCTTTGGATAATCCTTCACGGGGCATTATTTGAGGGTTGCGAGACTTATGGTGCGCGTCGTCTTTAAACCGCACGCTCGTCCATCCATGGCTGTCTCTCTGCGGATGGAAGGTTCATCAGGGCTCGTACAGCACACACTGCATGGGCAGGAGAGAAACGGACCAAAGGACAATCAATCACTTGCAACCTCCACAGTACCCCTTCCTCAAACATTTTGAAACCTTTACAACAAAAGAGTTTAAATTGTTAATTATTTGAAATCAACTGTTTCCTCCAACAATAATTGTTTCCGTAGCTGAAAAATGGTGTCGTTAAACCTTAGTGAAAGACAATTTTTAAGAGCAGGGACCTATTGAATAAATGAAATATTTAATAAGTATGTCATCCATTTATTACGTACGCGATTTGGGTTTGAGAGTGGTTAAATGGTAAATTGGCAAAAGGAAGGGATCGGATTCTTATTCTTCTTCGTCTGTATGTTGTACAAGGCTGCAGGGGTGGCATCATTGGCTGAGGGCGCGCCCGTGCTGATGCAGTGCCCTCTGCTGGTTGGGGCAATAGTTTGTAATTTGTTCATGGTGCCGGCGATAGTTCACCTACTCTTCGCGAGGGATTTTTAACATCCACCAACCAATGTTGATAGACGGAACTCCCGTTTAGTTTGGCGTCCATCAGGACGTCACACACATTGATGAGTCACTCCTACCTGTTATTGTTAAACGCCGGGATGACAGTTTATATCTGGGTCGGGATTCGAACCCAAGATAGACAGCTTAGAGCGAGTGTTCGTCCCTCTCGACCATCCTGTCAGCCCAGGAGGCATAATCGCGTACGTAATAAATCGATTGGCGCAATCGGTGAAGAAGTGTTTACAAAATGTTTCACAAAACTTTAAATCATATGAAAATATTACAGTTAACAGAGAAATCTTTACGGAAATTAATTGTCTTATTAATTAATTAATTTTATGATTTTATTGAATTTTTAATTTTTTTAAATTTTTTAATTTTTAATTAATTTTATTGAATCCACCTTTAACGTTACCGGCACTGCCCTCTCTTGGATTAAATCTTACCTCTCTGACAGATGCCAGTTCATCTCCATCAATAACTGCAAATCCCCCACTGCTCCCCTCCCCCAAGGTGTCCCCCAAGGTTCAGTTCTTGGCCCCCTCCTCTTCATCCTTTACCTGTCCCCCCTCGGTCACTTAATCCACCGTCATGGTCTCCAATTCCACTGCTTCGCCGATGACATCCAGCTTTTCATCTCCACCAAGTCCGTCTCCACCGACACCCACTCTATCCTGACAAACTGCATCACTGAAATAAAATCCTGGCTTCAAATCAACTTCCTCAAGCTTAACTGTGATAAATCTGAAATAATCATCATTGGCCCAAAAACGCTCACAAAATCCACCCATAACTTTGCCCTCAACATCGACGGTATCCCAGTATCCACCTCCCCTCACATCCGGAATCTCGGCGTCATCTTTGACCAAACCCTTTCCTTCGACAAATACACTAAACAGATCACAAAGTCAGCCTTCTTTCACCTGAAAAACATTGCCCGTCTCCGCTCATCCCTCTCCTCCACGGCTGCAGAAACCCTCATCCACGCCTTCATCACCTCCCGTCTGGACTACTGCAATAGCCTCCTCTATGGTTCACCCTCAAAAATCACCAATAAACTCCAATACATTCAGAACTCCGCTGCCCGTCTACTCACCCATTCCCGGACCCGTGACCACATCACCCCCGTCCTTTACAAGCTTCACTGGCTCCCCATCCCCCAGAGAATCCAGTACAAAATCCTCCTCTTGACACACAAAGCCCTCCATAACCTGGCCCCATCCTACCTGGCTGACCTCCTCTCCAGACACACTCCCACCCGCAACCTCCGCTCTGCTGGTACCAACCTCCTGACCCCCTCCATCCGGACCAAATTCAGATCCTGGGGGGACAGGGCCTTCTCCATCGCTGCTCCCACCCTCTGGAATTCACTATCTCACACCATCAGAGACTCCTCCTCACTCACCACATTCAAAACATCACTAAAGACCCACCTGTTCAACACTGTATTCAACATTCAACCCACAGCATTTAACCCCTGACTATCTCTTCTCCTTCTCCCTCCTTTTGCTTTAAATATTTCCCTATTGATTCTTGTCTTTTTGCAATTGTTGTTTTCATGTATTGTTATGCATTATGTTTGCCACTCTGTCAAAGCGCCTTTGGGCTTCTGGAAAAGCGCTATACAAAATAAATGAATTATTATTATTATTATTAATTAATTGTCTCTCCGAAAAGACCGACTGGACAACCCTCCCATCTACTTTCTCAACAATCCTCTCCAAGAAGTTCTGTCACTCAAGCTTTTGGGTCTCTATCTGCCATGATCTTTCCTGGGAAAACCACATTTCCAAGCTGGCCTCCAAAGCCAGTCGCCGACTGGGCATCCTCCGTCGTGCGAAGTCCTTCCTTGGCACACCTGAGCTCCTCACCACATACAAGGCTTTCATCCGCAGCTCAATGGAATACTGCTCTCCCTTCTGGGCTGGTGCTCCTGCCTCACACCTAGCTCGGCTTCACGCTGTTGAAACCAAAACTTTCAGAATCATTGGAATCTCCGACGATGAAGCAAAGTCCGAGGGCCTTTCACTCACTCACCGCAGGCAGGTTGGTGGTCTTTCCGTCTTCTACCGAATCCTCTCCGGCCTTGCTCCCCCAGCTCTCTCTGTGCTCTGTCCCCCAAATATTCCTACAGGTCGCACAAGATCTGCCTGCAACCCTCTTATGGTTAAACTGCCGAAATCTCGGCTCTCTGCTCACCTTCAGTCTTTCAATCCTCTTTTCTCCCGACTCTGGAACAAACTCCCACACTCCCTTCAATCCCACTCCTCTCTCCAGGTCTTTAAAACAGCTGTTCATCACCATCTCTTATCTTATGGGGTTAAACCGTGATCTTAACCCCCATCCATAACCTTGATCTTTTCTACCCCCACTAATTCACCCCAGATCCACTTTTTTTGAAATTCCAACTTCTTTTCCGGAAGTCCTTGCAGTGTCCATATGTTTTGTACCTCTCCCACCCCCCCTTCCCATGCGCCCCCCCCAAAGCCCTCTTCCTCCCACAGATCTCTCGATGTCCCTGCTCTCAAATGTTGTGTGTGTCCTTCCCCCTCTCTCCCCATCTTGTCTACCGCTCCCCATGTTATATGTTTTATGTGTCGGTTTGTCTTTCTGTGTGATTAATGTTAGCTCTTTAACGAGCCTCGATCTTGTATAGAAAAAAAAAAAAAAAAAAATACATAGTTGGCATTGTAGCGACCCATGGGTCCCCCAAGCAAGACCAGCATCAGAATCTCCTTGCTCCAGCCGGTGACGTCACCGGCGGGGATCCGCGGCGCCAGAGTGGCTGGTCACGTGACCACCAAAGCGTGCCGCGCGTGCGGGTATAATCAGCTACACCTGTCGAACACGTGACCACCGAAGCACGCCTCGCTTGAGAGGCGTGGCTTTCGGTTTCGGTTTCTGGTTGTGCTTTATAATTATAATGCAGCCCGATAAATGGGCTTTTCAGTGTTCCCGAGTTGGTTTTGAGAATAAATATCTTCTCGGACGAGTTTGTGCTGCCCGTATCAAGCAAGAGCCCCGGCTCTTCAGCATCACATTCACAAAAGCAGAGCAGCCAAGAGCACCCTTTACCTTTACCTTTACCCGTTAGCAAGTGGCACCACCTACTTGACGATACGAGACTGTCAGGGTAAAAAGATACTACGCAGGGGCGGATCCAGGGAGGGTGGGGGGGGGGGGGGGGGTCAGTACGGTATGTTTTTACTTCACGTATCCTAAAATAAACTGTACTGCATTTCTTCACGTATCCTAAAATAAATGTTACGTCTAGTTAAAAAAAAAAAAAAAAAAAAAATACAATGGCAAAGTAACCGTGAAATGCAGATTTACGTAAATGACGTAAATGTTGCGCAACAATTCAGCCCAATGGCAGTTACGCGCATGCGCACTAACCCTATCATCTTTCTGACAGTTTTACACAGATTATATTGTGATAACTCACCGTAGACTAAAAATGTATTCTCTATTAATATTTTTTTGGAATAATAAATGATTTAAGCGCACCTTGTGAATGAATAATCGATCACTTCCGGTTCGAGGGACCTGCTTGGCGATCGAGTGCTTCCGGGGTCGTTGTGGTCCTGGCTTGTATTAGCCGAGGGAAACATGCCTAAGTAAGGTCATAGTATTATTATTTGATTCTTTTTCGAGTCATCTGGTTTAATTGACGATTGTTTGACAGAATTCGATTTTTTAACTTTACCCCATTTATGTTTTTTTTTGTTATTTCGATATATTAAGAAGTTAACGCTAATGGGGCCTGTTCAAAATGTATCTTGGGTATGTGGCCTATCGTATCACTAGGTCGGTGTTTTGGTTCGTTTTAACCACGTTTGCTATTTTGTGTTGAAAGAATAATTCCTTATGTTGCTCTCGAATTTGGAAGAGTTAGTGTTAACCCTGATGGCTGATACTGGATAAAAGTTGAATTTACAAACTTAAATGAGTTTATTATTGGGCTGGGGATGTCGATTGAGGCCTCAATCGTCAAGGAAAATGTTAAGCAAACTAAACGGGATGGAATTGATGGGTTTAAATAATAAAGTAATACTTTTGTTTCCCAAAGAGTTATTGTAGTTGCGTGTTATTATTTCGTATTCGACCTGTGGCTGCTGGTTGCATCATCCTGGGAGTGCAGCTGTGCCGTGGATGCAGTGCCCCCTGTTACCAATAAGCTGGTACTCATTTTGCTGACGGAAGGATGGCAGGCTGAGTCAACCCACCTGATGTTATTAAACAGGAGCTCGAACTCGAGACCCTATGGTCCAACCTTAACACCTTAACCATTCCCTCAGATCTCAAGCCAGCCACCTTAACCGTTTCCGAAGATCTCAAACTAACCACCTCAACCGTTTGCTAAGATCTCAAACTAGCCACCTTAACCATTCCCCAAGGTCTTAAGACAGCCACCTTAACCATTCCTTCAGATCTCAAGCTGGCCACCTTAACCGTTTCCTAAGATCTTAAGACAGCCACCTTAACCATTCCCCAAGGTCTTAAGACAGCCACCTTAACCATTCCTTCAGATCTCAAGCTGGCCACCTTAACCGTTTCCTAAGATCTTAAGACAGCCACCTTAACCATTCCCCAAGGTCTTAAGACAGCCACCTTAACCATTCCTTCAGATCTCAAGCTGGCCACCTTAACCGTTTCCTAAGATCTTAAGACAGCCACCTTAACCATTTCCCAAGGTCTTAAGACAGCCACCTTAACCATTCCTTCAGATCTCAAGCTGGCCACCTTAACCGTTTCCTAAGATCTCAAACTAGCCACCTTAACCATTCCCCAAGGTCTTAAGACAGCCACCTTAACCATTCCTTCAGATCTCAAGCTGGCCACCTTAACCGTTTGCTAAGATCTTAAGACAGCCACCTTAACCATTCCTTCAGATCTCAAGCTGGCCACCTTAACCGTTTCCTAAGATCTTAAGCTAGCCACCTTAACCATTCCCCAAGGTCTTAAGACAGCCACCTTAACCATTCCTTCAGATCTCAAGCTAGCCACCTTAACCGTTTGCTAAGATCTTAAGCCAGCCACCTTAACCATTCCCCAAGGTCTTAAGACAGCCACCTTAACCATTCCCCAAGGTCTTAAGACAGCCACCTTAACCATTCCTTCAGATCTCAAGCTAGCCACCTTAACCGTTTGCTAAGATCTTAAGCCAGCCACCTTAACCATTCCCCAAGGTCTTAAGACAGCCACCTTAACCATTCCCCAAGGTCTTAAGACAGCCACCTTGACCATTCCCCAAGGTCTTAAGACAGCCACCTTAACCATTCCCCAAGGTCTTAAGACAGCCACCTTAACCATTCCTTCAGATCTCAAGCTAGCCACCTTAACCATTCCCTACGATCTCAAGCCGGCCACCTTAACCATTCCCTCAGATCTCAAGCCAGCCACCTTAACCGTTTGCCAAGATCTTAAGCCGGCAACCTTGACCATTCCTTCAGATCTAAAGCTGGCCACCTTAACCGTTTCCGAAGATCTCAAGCTGGCCACTTTAACCGTTTCTTAAGATCTCAAGCTGGCCACCTTAACCATTCCCCAAGGTCTTAAGACAGCCACCTTAACCATTCCTTCAGATCTCAAGCTGGCCACCTTAACCGTTTCCTAAGATCTTAAGCCAGCCACCTTAACCATTCCTTCAGATCTCAAGCTGGCCACCTTAACCGTTTCCTAAGATCTTAAGCTAGCCACCTTAACCATTCCCCAAGGTCTTAAGACAGCCACCTTAACCATTCCTTCAGATCTCAAGCTAGCCACCTTAACCGTTTGCTAAGATCTTAAGCCAGCCACCTTAACCATTCCCCAAGGTCTTAAGCCAGCCACCTTAACCATTCCCCAAGATCTTAAGCCAGCCACCTTAACCATTCCCCAAGGTCTTAAGACAGCCACCTTAACCATTCCTTCAGATCTCAAGCTGGCCACCTTAACCGTTTCCTAAGATCTCAAGCTAGCCACCTTAACCATTCCCCAAGGTCTTAAGACAGCCACCTTAACCATTCCTTCAGATCTCAAGCTGGCCACCTTAACCGTTTCCTAAGATCTTAAGCCAGCCACCTTAACCATTCCTTCAGATCTCAAGCTGGCCACCTTAACCGTTTCCTAAGATCTTAAGCTAGCCACCTTAACCATTCTCCAAGGTCTTAAGACAGCCACCTTAACCATTCCTTCAGATCTCAAGCTGGCCACCTTAACCGTTTCCTAAGATCTTAAGCTAGCCACCTTAACCATTCTCCAAGGTCTTAAGCCAGCCACCTTAACCATTCCTTCAGATCTCAAGCTGGCCACCTTAACCGTTTCCTAAGATCTTAAGCTAGCCACCTTAACCATTCTCCAAGGTCTTAAGACAGCCACCTTAACCATTCCTTCAGATCTCAAGCTGGCCACCTTAACCGTTTCCTAAGATCTTAAGCTAGCCACCTTAACCGTTCCCCAAGGTCTTAAGCCAGCCACCTTAACCATTCCCCAAGGTCTTAAGCCAGCCACCTTAACCATTCCTTCAGATCTCAAGCTGGCCACCTTAACCGTTTCCTAAGATCTCAAGCTAGCCACCTTAACCATTCCCCAAGGTCTTAAGACAGCCACCTTAACCATTCCTTCAGATCTCAAGCTGGCCACCTTAACCGTTCCCCAAGGTCTTAAGCCAGCCACCTTAACCATTCCCCAAGGTCTTAAGCCAGCCACCTTCACCATTCCTTCAGATCTAAAGCTGGCCACCTTAACCATTCCCCAAGATCTTAAGCCAGCCACCTTAACCATTCCCCAAGGTCTTAAGACAGCCACCTTAACCATTCCTTCAGATCTCAAGCTGGCCACCTTAACCGTTTGCTAAGATCTTAAGCCAGCCACCTTAACCATTCCCCAAGGTCTTAAGCCAGCCACCTTAACCATTCCCCAAGGTCTTAAGACAGCCACCTTAACCATTCCCCAAGGTCTTAAGCCAGCCACCTTAACCATTCCCCAAGGTCTTAAGACAGCCACCTTAACCATTCCTTCAGATCTCAAGCTGGCCACCTTAACCGTTTCCTAAGATCTCAAGCTAGCCACCTTAACCATTCCCCAAGGTCTTAAGACAGCCACCATAACCATTCCTTCAGATCTCAAGCTAGCCACCTTAACCGTTTGCTAAGATCTTAAGCCAGCCACCTTAAACATTCCTTCAGATCTCAAGCTAGCCACCTTAACCATTCCTTCAGATCTCAAGCTGGCCACCTTAACCGTTTCCTAAGATCTCAAGCTAGCCACCTTAACCATTCCCCAAGGTCTTAAGACAGCCACCTTAACCATTCCTTCAGATCTCAAGCTGGCCACCTTAACCGTTTGCTAAGATCTTAAGCCAGCCACCTTAACCATTCCCCAAGGTCTTAAGACAGCCACCTTAACCATTCCTTCAGATCTCAAGCTAGCCACCTTAACCGTTTGCTAAGATCTTAAGCCAGCCACCTTAACCATTCCCCAAGGTCTTAAGCCAGCCACCTTAACCATTCCCCAAGATCTTAAGCCAGCCACCTTAACCATTCCCCAAGGTCTTAAGACAGCCACCTTAACCATTCCTTCAGATCTCAAGCTGGCCACCTTAACCGTTTCCTAAGATCTTAAGCTAGCCACCTTAACCATTCCCCAAGGTCTTAAGACAGCCACCTTAACCATTCCTTCAGATCTCAAGCTGGCCACCTTAACCGTTTGCTAAGATCTTAAGCCAGCCACCTTAACCATTCCCCAAGGTCTTAAGCCAGCCACCTTAACCATTCCCCAAGGTCTTAAGACAGCCACCTTAACCATTCCCCAAGGTCTTAAGCCAGCCACCTTAACCATTCCCCAAGATCTTAAGCCAGCCACCTTAACCATTCCCCAAGGTCTTAAGACAGCCACCTTAACCATTCCTTCAGATCTCAAGCTAGCCACCTTAACCGTTTGCTAAGATCTTAAGACAGCCGCCTTAACCATTCCCCAAGGTCTTAAGCCAGCCACCTTAACCATTCCTTCAGATCTAAAGCTGGCCACCTTAACCATTCCCCAAGATCTTAAGCCAGCCACCTTAACCATTCCCCAAGGTCTTAAGACAGCCACCTTAACCATTCCTTCAGATCTCAAGCTGGCCACCTTAACCGTTCCCTGAGATCACTTTAACTATTAAGCCAACACTAGGTTTAGCTATTGCAGTGAAAGTAAAGAATGAATAGATAAAAGGTGTTCCTAAGCTTTGCCCTTTTAAAAGGTTTACAACTGACTTTAATTTTTCAATATGAATTGATTCAACAAGTCATCCCTGGATAGGAAATGTATGAAATATTGTTTTATTAAGTTTTCTTTTATATATCATGCGACGACTACGACTTGTACAATTGAAATGTTACGCTACTTTTATGTGACAACTCCCTGGACCAGGCTTGGTAGTGTAATGGTTTGAGGGTCTGCTCTGAGGCTTTGAGGTCGGTGGTTTGAACCCTGTCTCAGTGATCCCATTGATCCCACTAAAAAGTAGAACAGCACTCTGTAGGGAGCATACCTCCAGCCATGCTGAGCAGTTCAGGTTTTGTATCGCACCGATAGGTCGGATCTGGATCCGGGACTGAACCAAAATCTAAACGGCTTGTTCTTGTCACTTCACCAACTCATCCACCAAGTTTTGCCATAAGTCGTCCACAACTTTTTGAGATATTATGCTAGATATCGTTTTACTCAATGGTGAAGAATCACTTAAAATGTTTGAAATTCTCGTAGTTGGATCTGGATCTTCACCAAAATCTAGTCATTTCATCCTTGTCACATATCCAACCTCTCCACCAAATTTCCCCCAAATTAGTCCACAAACTTTTGAGATATCCTGTTCACAAACAAACAAACAAACAAACAGACAGGGGTGAAAACACAACCTCCATCCACATACGGTGGCAGAGCTAATGATACATGATGTTTACTAGCTTGACACTCAGCATTTAAATGGATATGGTCTGGGCAGCCAACGCAGGGAAGGAAATTCCAAACCACCCAGTATAACCTTTGCCAAGAAACTGCTTCAGCAGCACAAACTCTCTGTAAATATTGAGTATGGTACATCAAAATCAAATGGACCTTCTGTCTGGACTAATTTTGCTTGTTTGTAGTATTAGTTGATTTTCGTGCAGTGGCAGCCTTCAATATGGCCTATAATAATTAGGGATATGTGTATATATAGGCTACAAAGCTACAATAATAGGCTACAAAGTAATTTTTTTTTTTCATTGAAGAGGAGGTACAAATTGCATCTGAACTTTGACCACAACTTTATTGAACAACCCCAATTATTCCGAGCCTCTTGTGCTACGGACTTGGGAAGGGTTTTGTTCCATGTAGTTCTCAAACCTACTGTTCAGGCCTGACCTACAACTGAATGTGATTCGGGAAGGAATTTGTAATTTGCTTCGGGTGTCTGGTGATAACTCGTCTTATCTTTGTGAAAGACACCATGGGATCCTATCATGCACCAACTAATGTAAGCAAACCTTGGAGATCTGTGTAATTCCATGGTGCACACGAGCAACAATTGGGCCTTTGCTGTGAAAACGCCCTGAGGGTTGAAGTGTGGTTGTAGAAACTAGAATAAATTCCACATTTAAAGGTCAGCTAAATATTTTGGTCACATGGTACTTCATAACTGTATATTAAAAACATAAACACAAGGACTGGCATTAATTCTGATTTACCGATTCAAAATGGAATAAGATTTGATTCCAAACTGTTCTGGTGCTACGCAGTCGGTTATGATCACGGATGTGGCGTCGTAGTACGTAAGCTGGCTATCCCACCTATGTGCACTCACCTCTACATGGTTAAGATCCTTGGTGTCTTTTCAAAAGAGTAGGTCATGGCATTCTGACACGCTTGCCAAGTTATGAATTGCTGCCTCTTGATTCCTTTTGCGAAATTTGTTTTATCTGTATGATGACATGATGATATCTGTATGATGACATGACATGATGACAATTTAGTAAAACATTGCTTCAAAAAGGGGACCAAAAAACAACAACTACCACGGTCCCCGAAAAGGCCAACCCCCGCCTTGCGGGGAAAAATGGCCTCTAAACGGTGGTTGTATGATGACATTTCCTGAAGTTGAGATGGATCTAACACTTTATCACTAATTATTATGCTTGTCTATACAGATTTTGTGGCTATTATTGTGATGGAGACCAAAACGAAAAATGAAATTTGAAGCAAAGTTGAGATTATTCCATTAATTAATTTATTTATTTATTGCAAAAGTAACTTATGTAGTAAGATTCTGAAAATATATACTGTGGTAAGTTTTGTGCTCTGTTTACATTTATAATTTTCAATTGGATGCATCACTGTTGGTCATTTTTGATTGTTTAAAACTCTCCGAAGCAATGGGTGATAAACGGTTAGATGAATATTGGCAGGAATGTGAGGTAGCTTGATATTACCTGTGTGCGTGTCATGCATAGTAGTTGCAGGAATTGTCGTGTCTCTGGGTTATCAGGAATGTGTAGACGACTCGGACTTTACGGGCCAAGTGGCCTGTGTCTCGTATATCTGGGTTTCTTTGTGTGTTATTCAAAATCGGTTCTAAAATTTCAGATATCTTCATCCATAATGTAACATAATTAAATACATTGTAATTAACTCGCTTCCACTTTGGAAAAGTTTTCCTTGATGCTATTCTATGAGGCTGACAAAAACTTATTTTGACAGAATGCTGAAGCTGTTATGTGCACAACATCGTCATGGACCATGAACATAAGTAAAAGCTTACCTTTATGCATTTGATAATATATGTATGTCTGCGATGAAATTCCCTTTGTTTCCCATTAGGTAAAATGACTGGAATATATTTTGGATTTCATTTGTATTCCTGAGTTGACTTACCCATTTTTCTCTGTTGCTTCAGGTATTACTGTGATTACTGTGATACATATCTCACACATGACTCGGTGAGTGGAGTGGAGTGGAGTGGAGTTCTATTATTTTCTGCTGTTTTATGCATTGTGAAACCTTGCTTAGTCAGACTATAGGGCTCTGAATATTCTGAATGAGTTTCCTGCTTACTGGAAATTGCATTAAATATATAATACTTGCATACATTAGGTCAGAAATTTTACGTGGAAGCTTGTGTTTCACCCAATGAGAGAGTTTGATTGACGTGGGATATGTTCGTAAAGAAGTCGGACATATTCTGCTGTTTCATCGTCTTTGCAAGCTGAACACGAGAACGAAGTAGATGGTGTGCCATCGCAAATCCCCACGTTTCTCACCTGAAGCAAAGTGGAACTACAAAGAGCAATCGGAGATCGCAGACCCTCGCCAGGACGTGTTTTCATTGGTTTTAAGGCATTTGTGTTGAAACAAATATGGCAGCCGAACCACGTGACCGATGACATTATCATTAACATATTTTATTCCACATGGAAAGTTCTTTACAATGAGCCATGTCTCAATTTTTTCTATGCAGCGCTTTCGGGGATATAGAGGTGCAAAGTTTTTCGTTTTTTCCAAGATTGTGCCATACCACGTGACCTATGACGTCATAATTATCATTTAAAAATTCCACAACTATAGTGGAGTTGCACCTATGGTGAAAATTTCCTGTCAATCGGACCAACGATTGCAGATAAAATTATGTTTATTCTGTGCGGACAAACAGACAAACAAACGGACTCAAATGCAATACCCTCTCAGGCGAGGGTAAAGATCGGAAAAAGTTCCACCTTGAATGATCCAATATCAAATTTTGAGTTGAAAAAATTTCCTCCTGTTTTGACTCCTGTGACCCTAGGTCCCCACCCCTGGGGGAATGAACTAGGGGTAAAATCCCAAAAAAAGTACTCTGAAGCGGATCGTTTTTAAAATGTGCCTGTTATTGAATTTTTCGGTACTTGACCTTTTGACCTCGCCTCTGGGTGGGATCAAAACTCGCTGCTCTCACACCTTCTTGCCATGTGGTGATCACTACCAACTACCACGTTTGGTGAATTCTGGCCAACCATTTTGGAGGACATAGCATGATGGATGGTGCTGATTGCAACATCCCCTCCATTTTTATTTTTTTTCCCCAAAAATTGTGGGGATAATTAGCGCAAAACGAATGGCGTGCCATCACAAATCCACATGCTTCCTACCCAAAGCAGCTTGCTCCTAACGCTTGAAAGTCTGAGTGGGTTCAGAATAGTTAAAAGGAAGCAACTTTCAACAGAACAGAGAGTGAAGATCCAAACTGTGAGAAGAAGGGTGGATAGCAGAAAAGCTGAAGATCTCCTACAATGGTGTGAGGTACACTGCAATGCCTGAAATAATCTAGCTCGGTACAAGACAAGAAAAGGGCCAGGAAGACCCTGAAGAACTTCTTCAAGGCAAGACAAGCACTTGAAGTTGCTCATCAACAGAAGAAAATCAAGTCAGCAGCTGATAAATAAAATGAGAGCAGGCCTGCACATTAACATCCCGTTCTGCACTGTGCGCAGAAGGCTGGTTGCAGCAGGTCTCCAAAGCAGAGTTGAAGCAAAGATACCACTGAATAAGGTGAAAAACATGAAATTTGCAGGATGACACCAATATTGAGGGATTTAGCAACTAAATCGGTTACTCTGGTCTAATGAATCACAAAGTTTTACTTTTTTGGATTTAAGAAATGACAGTTTGTATGCCGCTGGTGAACATTATGACACAATGTTTTCAGCCTACTGTTGACCTTCCCCGTGTTTATGTGACTGTCTTTTGGTGCAGGAAAACTTGTTGAAATCAATGGGGCACTAACAAGAGAGAAATACAAGCAGATGCTGTAGCACCCATGCAGTTCCTAGTCTAAATCGTTTAATCAGAAGGGGGTTCATTTTCCATCCAGCTAATGATCCAAAACACACTTCCAATATAGTAAAACAGTATTTGGAGAACAAGACTGTTAAACAAGGATGATGAGCTGCCAAAATTGCTCTGCGACGATATTCTTCTTCCACCACCACATCTTCACGTGCCTATTCCAATGTCATCTGGGACTCATGGGGCATGAATGACCCCAACCCTTCCAGATTTGTGACAATAATCTGCTCACATTGTGGGATCCACACATTGTGACTGCCTATGACGAAGTGTTTGATGCTGTGCATCTTTTTTGTTGAAGTCCTTCCAACATTTCCCGATGGTAAGTTTGGGGTCAGACTCCATAGCATCCAAGTGCGATGGAAGGTGCGACAGGTGTAGTACATTTTAAACATTGAAATTACCCCTTGGTCAAGTGGATGTATTAAGCAGGTGGTGTTGCAAAAAACACGATTACGTGTGAAGCACAGGGCAGTGATTGTAGAAACGGGTCACATTTTATGAACCACAAATACATGGGGTCTGCGAATGTCGAATCTGCGAATGTCATGGTTTCACGATACATGTATACTGTATATACTTGTACTGTATATACTTGTACTGTATATATGTATACTGTATGTGTCTCCCTCTTTTTCCTATTTATCCCCTTGCTGGTTTTGCTCACTTGTTACCCTGCTACTCTGTCAATTTTACCTTGTTCTCAAAGAAAGAAAGAAAAAAAAAAGCATGTTATGTGTTGCATGTAATTTTTCTGGACTACGCCTCTTTCAGCTTACTGCATGTGCTAAGCAAGGTTGCACTATAATTTGCATATTTTGCTTTCCCTATCTGAGCAACCTTGCATCTGCACTCTCGTGAGCTGAGCTCGAACCCTCACAAGCCAACCTCAGAAAACCTGCGTGGGATATGTTATAGAATGGGTGATAGGAAGGGAAATTCATTGGGGAAGTCCAGTGATTGTTGGGGGGAGTGATGCAATCCAGTGACATTACCCAAAACTGCTATAATGTGATCGGCAATGGATGAGGAATCGCCAATTTATGTTTACTCGATACTTCTCAAGTCTAAACCCAGTTTAATGCCCAGCAAACTTTGACCCTTGTACTGTGTACTGACCCTGCCCACTCTCCTTCATTGCTTTGACTTTGACCATGTTTCACTTTGCAACCCCAACGTTTTCATTGAGGGGTTTTTGTTTTGTTTGTTTTCCAACTTTATCACGCTCTCCCTCCAGCCGTCTGTGCGCAAGACACACTGTGGTGGGCGTAAGCACAAAGAGAATGTCCGTGATTTTTACCAAAAGTGGATGGAGGAGCAGGCCCAGAACCTTATAGATCAAACGAGTGAGTGTGCTGTGTGATCCTTTCACCAATGTCCACAATGCAAGAATCGATTCTGCCTTTTTTAAAATTTACATGTCACTTTGCTTGAGCTATCTTTCAGCGGCTCACCTATAAACCTTATTTTGATCCACTCCACCCTCTTCCACACCCGCAGCCGCGGCATTTCAACAGGGAAAGATTCCTTCTACAGGTGCCGGGGGGGCCCTGATGCCCCCTCCCGGACTGGGTCACAGGCCCCCACTCCTGCCCTCAGGCCCGATGGGACGTCCCCCTATGGTGCCCCTGCTTTCCCCTCCACCTGGTGTCATGCCCGTGGGGCCAGGTAATTTGCCTTTCCCTGCCCTCGTGAGGTGTTTTAATGGCTACGTTTTGTAAGGATGTGTTGCATGTAACATTTATTGTACACCGCTCTTTTTATATTCCATCTCCAGGTGCAGCATGACATCATCGCCGGGCACCAAGGGGGCCCGGCGATGATGCACGCTGAAAGGGAGTACTCGGTTTTCATTCTGGTTTCTTTCTTTCTTATTTTTGTTTTTCTTTGTTTGTTTGTTTGTCTGGGTATATATCAGCCATCCTTTGAACTAGGAAGCTGAAATTTTGTCACAATAGTGAGAGTGCTTTGCAAAAATGGTATTTTTTGTTTTTTGATTAATCAATTGATTGATTGATTACTTAATTAATCGATAATAATTAAGTACTTATTTATTTCCTTTCTCTTCTGGGCATTATCTCAGGCACCTTTTGAGCGAGGACGCTGATATTTGGACATGACAATGACCAAGAGATTTGGCTGTAAAGGCTAATTTTGATTTATTGATTAATCAATGAATCGATTCAGTATTTAATTATTCGATTGATGACGTAATTTTTTTTAAGTTACAGATTTGGATGAACCGGTGGTGGTTTTGGTATTCTATTAGCCAATTGATTAAGAAAATATTTTATGATTTATATTTATTGATTTTAATTATGCAATTAATCAATCAATTATTGTACAACCCTCCCTCCCAATACAGTCTCTACGTGCTGGAGGATATTTATTTATTTGGCATGGGGGCGGTTTACTTTTAATGCATCTGTACTTGTTTTTGTTGGTATTTCATTGGAGCTGGCGTTGCTGCTGTTTCCTCCTATTTGGGGGAAGAATACATGTTCGCTTTGCAAGGAATATTTTCACATTTGGCATATGAGTGATCGTTTCAAGGCCATTTTTCCCACCAGAGCAGGGGTTAGCCTTGCAGGCCCCATGACAATCATGGTTCCCTGTTTGAGGCAATGTTTTTATGGCCGGATGCCCTTCCTGACGCCAACCCTCAGTCGCCTCTTACGATGTGCAGGGATACGGTGTACCTATTCGGGGTACACACCGGGATCATTCTTCCCAGCAAGCTGATACTCAATTTGCCGACCCAGGAAGGATGACATGCTGAGTCAACCCCCCTGGCATTAATTCACCAATCGACCGGGATTCAAACTCAGGATCCTAGGATCCCAAGCCAGCACCCTAACCGCAAAGCCAACACCAGGCCAAACATTTAACCTCAACAACAACAACAGGCGTTTTAAGGCCAGTTTCCCTGCTAGAGCGGGGGATAGCCTTGCGGGCCCCTTGACAATCTTCTCCATTTTGCCCTATTTTGCCCTATTTTTGCCCTATTTTGCCCTATCTAGAGAAAGAAGCGTCTTTGGGCTTCCTGAAAAGCGCTATATAAAATTAATGCATTATTATTATTGCCCTATTTTTGCCCTATTTTTGGCCTATTTTGCCCTAATTTTGCCCTATTTTTGCCCTTTATTGCCCTATTTTGCCCTATCTAGAGAAAGAAGCGTCTTTGGGCTTCTTGAAAAGCGCTATATAAAATAAATGCATTATTATTATTATTATTATTATTTTCTGCATCTCCCCTTGCTCGCATTTCTTCTTCCACCACCTTCAGCCAAGTCTTTCTCGGTCTTCCCTGTCCTCGACTTCCTTCTACATTCATTTCCATCACTCTTCTCACCTAGTCAATTTCATCATTCCTCAACACATCACCAAACCATCTCAACCTGTTTCTCTTCACAGCATCCATCACAGGCTCTATTCCCATCATCTTTCGCAATTCATCATTTGTCTTCCTCTCTCTCAACGATACTCCACACATTTACCGAACCATTCGCATTTCCACCCTTTCCAGCCTTCGTTGCTGCTCTACGTTCATTACCCATGTCTCGCTCCCATAAATCATAACACTTCTCACACATGCAGCATATACTTTTCCATTCAGCTTCAACGACACTCCCCTCCTCGTCAGCACACCACTCAGTTCCCGAAACTTTTTCCATGCACATCTCACTCTAGCAACCGTTGCCGAGTCTGATCCACCTTCTCCATTCAACATGTCTCCTCGGTAGCAAAATGTTTTCACACCTTCCAGCTTCACGCCGTCTCCAAGATCTAACTCAACATTTCCTCCATCTGCAGCTCCCTCTATGCACACCTTACACTTGAATGTAGCTGCCACACTGGTTAATGACCCTCTCAGACCACTACATTTTTGATGAACCCACTCTGCGCACATTGGACATTGAATGGAGTTCACTCCGACACCCTTTCTGCACACAGCACACGACCACTTCCCAGTTTTTTCCACTTCACCACATGCTATACCACTTGCCATCACCTTTGTCTTTCCGATATTCACCTTCAGACCTTTTGTCTCCATACATTCCTTCCACTTGTTCATCTTCTCTTTCAGTCCATCCATACTTTCCTCAATCAACACCAGATCATCTGCATACAACAACTCCCACGCTAAACCCTCCTTTACGTTCCGAGCCAGCTCCTCCATCACAGCTACAAATAGTAGTGGACGTATATTTAATCAAATTTGTCCACGTGAGTCATTTTGCAATTCGGGCTGGCAGGATGTCCTGGAGGTATGCACACCCGTCTACAAGTTATCTAGACTGGGTTTGAATCCCGACCCAGCTATAAAATGTCATTCCAGCGTTTCACAGGCAGGGTGATTCATCACTGTGTGTGCCGTCCCTCGGATGGATGTTAAATGAGGGTCCAGTCGACCAGCATTTGGTGGTGGACATTAAAGATCCCATTCTATCCTTCGCGAAGAGTAGGCGTGCTATCGCTGGCACCATGGCCAAATTTCAAATTTCTGCCCTAACTAGTCGAATGTCAGGCCTGTCCAACTCGGGCCGAGCTTCCCCCGGCCGACTCCACAACAAAGGTGGGTCAACTGTGGCTGTTGACAAAGAAGAAGAAGAAGTCCTTTTGCAATTCCTTTGGGTTTTTAACATTGCAAACTGATTTTGAAAGCCTGTAGCACTGTTGGTAGAATAATTTATTGTCTTCGTTTTAAAATGATAACCTGAGTTGTGGCTTTTTAATGGTCACTTGTAGTCTCGAATTGTCCTGGTGGTCATGGTAACCCCAATATAATTCTGCACTGTTTCGGTGAATCTTCTTCTTTTTAATGCACCATACTCTATTACAGAGCATTGGTTCTGCCGAAGCAGTTTCTTGGCCAGGGATCATGCTGAGTAGTTTGCCATCCCTCCCGGCAGTCGTTATGGCAGGAATTTGGAATTTGTTCATTGTGCCGGCGATAGCTTGCCTACTATTTGTGAAGAACACAGTGCGATATCTAACGACCACCAACAAATGTCGGCTAATGGAACACACGTTCAATGTTCATCCGAGGGACTGAGGGTTTAATGTTCATACATTGATGAATCTGGATCGGGATTTCAACCCAGGCTGGGCAGCTTGTAGGTGGGTATGCGTACCGCTAGGGTCTAGGCCATCCTGCCAGCCGATTTAGGGACATACTTTGCTCTATTATTTTTGATCAAGTATGTTTAACAGGTAAATCTATCAGGATTAACTAAGCAGCCAAAGCGCACTTAAAGGAAGTTCGGAATGTTGCTCCCATCCCAAAATACAGCACCTCTTTCTTTTGAATCATTGCTGAATATTTGCCTTTTCACACTTTTAAAGCGCATGTTGCATGCCATTTGAGTTGTTCCTTGAACTTGTAATGAAAGTTTTCATTCTTCCTCTCACTCTCACTTCAATCCCTGTGACAGGTATGCGCCCCCCACCCATGGGTGGCCCGATGCCACTAATTCACGGTCCCATGATGGGACCTCCGCGGCCTGTGATGATGCCTGGGCGTCCCGTCCTTCCTGGGCCCGTCAGACCTTGAATTTCGCTGGCTTGCCAGGTTTCTCGTTCATTTATCATCTGCTTTTCACATTCATTGGTTTCGTTCTTTTTGCAAGTTGCTGTTGAGCTTGTTCCATTCCTCTTTAACCTAACACGTTGCAGACAAGACGGCTTTGTCAGATCTGTACGAGTTATTTGGACACGCTGTCAAAGGGCAGACCCTTATAATACGAGTGTTTATTTTGCATCAATGATGGCAGCATAATCGTCACGTCATCACTCAGAGCTGCTGCCCGATCTCCAACCATCTCAAACAATTCCTCCTCTTGCATTAACTGTTCTGTACAAGTTTCTAATGTCATCTTGATGCATATACTAGAAGAAGAAGAAGAATAAAGAAAAATGTGCTTAAGCTTGTTTTTGGATAATAGTCTTAGTCTAGCAGTACCTACTTATGATGCAAGGATGTTCTCTTTGCTTTATTATCGGATGTGGCTGTGTAAAACGACAGATTATTTCACAAAGCACTGGCTTGTTTTTTTTGTCTTCTTTAATAAAGACCAACTTTCAAGACCGCCTTGTTTAGTTGTATGCAGTGTGATCCATTTTTACAATCGCTACCCGGATATGACGGTGTGTATGCGTGTAATCCCCATCTGTGTTTAATTTCTCTTTTGTAGTGGGTGGCGATGGGTTTGCAGGCACGGTGTCTGTTTGTGTTGCAAGTGTCGTACATGTTACGCCGATTATTTATTTGAAAACTGAAATAGCATCATAAAAACTAAGCGCTGCATTTTATACCCTGAGCTTTGATTCTGAAAGGTTTTATTAAAGGGACGTACATTTACATTCGTCCTCGTCACACACCCAACCCGAACACCAAGTTTCGTTCAAGTCCGTCCCATTACTCTTTGAGATATCGTGGTCACATATAAACACAGATGGGTGAAAAACTGCGCACATCTGCGGAGGTAATTGCTACTTTGCCATGTGAGTTCTTGTCCAATAAGATGTGCAATTCCACAACTTTCTTTTGACTCGAGAATCGTTTAACTGTTACTTTCAAAATGAATTTTTTAAATCTTATGTTCCAACGAAAGTGGATTTGAGTCTCGGCTGTATGTGCAATTAGTGGGGCGGCTTAGCCCAAATATTCAAAAGAATTGTGCATTTTGTGATACAAGCACCAAATTTGGCACAAATGTACATTAATATGTTGCGAACATTTTCAGATATTGGGCCACTTGAAATTCCGTAATTTTTTTTTTCAAATTTTTTCAAATTTCGTAATTTCAAATTTTTCGGGTGACACCGTCACAATTTCGGTCTTCGAGGCCGGCCGATAGGCAAAGTGTGACCGGAAGGGACGAGGTTCTCCTGACCACGTGGCCCTCGATCTGGGAAGCGAGAGGCGTTCCGTTAGTGGACGCGCCCCTCACACCCGACTTTTGGGCGGCCCCGGCAGGCCGTTTGTTTTGACGTTCCGTGACAGGCCCCGCACCCCCACCTCCGGGCCGACCGGAAGCTTGTGCTGAGTACATCATACCTGAACAACTCAGTGAGGCAGAACACAGCAGTGCACACCAGGGTGACCCCTTCAGTGCATAAACCAATTAACCTGTCCACTGCAGGGCATATAGAAATGAAGTTATTTTCTGCATATAATAATAATATAAGTTCAGTTCTATATAACAATTTCTGTTATCACCACTACCACTACAACTACCACTACTACAAGCTTTGTCTGGAATTTTGTGGACTAACAGACAAACAGACATACAGACAAGCTGGGATCAAAACATTACCTCCTTCCACCATTGAATGTAGAGGTAAACATCATGGAAATTATATCATGCCCTAGATTTAATTCATGCTTACCCGTATATTTGCTTCACTGGTTCACAAGGTCTTTTGCATACATGTAATTCAGACTCTCGTCTTCATTGCTGACCACACAATGTTCGCAACATATTAATGTACATTTGTGCCAAATTTGGTGCTTGTATCACAAAATGCACAATTCTTTTGAATATTTGGGCTAAGCCGCCCCACTATATCGGCCGGCCTCGAAGACCGAAATTGTGACGGTGTCACCCGAAAAATTTGAAATTACGAAATTTGAAAAAATTTGAAAAAAAAAATTACGGAATTTCAAGTGGCCCAATATCTGAAAATGTTCGCAACATATTAATGTACATTTGTGCCAAATTTGGTGCTTGTATCACAAAATGCACAACAGGTTTGCTATGCTGCTACACTAAATTGTAGACAAAATGTGTGACCCTTTTTGGAAGGGGAGGTGGGGAGGGGGCTGTTTCCCAGAGTGTTGGGGGTGGGAGGGAGGTGTGGTTTCTCGGTGTTCAAGGATTGGGGGGGGGGGGGGTGAGGAGGGTGAGTTGGAGGAAGGTTTCAGTGCCACAGTCACGTGACTTCATCAGTGCATCAATCTTGGATTTCCCTTCACCATGACTGGTCATGGCACTTTTGAACGACCTTGCTTTTGATTGAATATGTTTTTTAAAAATGGCAGAGGTGTTGTTTTAAATAATTAATCTGAAGCTACAAGAGTGCATTTCTTGAAAAGGAGAAAGTTGTTCTCCTCCTCTTCCCTTTAGAAGGGGTGAGATTTGATGGCACCAAGCTCCTGACCAGCCTTGACCACAATACTCCTCCACTGCCATCTGTCCTCAGCCAACTCTCTCCACCCTCCTACCACCCCCACCTTACTGATATCCCTCTTCACACAATCCTCCCATCTCAACCACAATCTGCCTCTTTTTCTCCAACCTTGTTCCCTCAACCTATCCTCTCTATTTGCCATTCTTTCTTCCCCCACCCACAACAAATATCCAGCCAACCTCAGCTGCCATTTCACCAATCTCCCTGTCAAGCTCATCTGCACACCAATCTCCTCCCTCAGTTCATCCATTCTCCTCCTATCCACCCTCTTCACTCCCACAATCCTCCTGACCCAGTTCTCACAAACCTTCAGCCTCTGTTGTTGTCTCTCTGTCAGTGCCACTGTCTCCAGACCGGAAAGGTAGACCGGCATTGCGCATGACATCAGAACCTTCCCTTTCAATCTCCTTGAAATCTTTGTCTGCCATTGCACCCTCCACCCTCCTCCTGCATTCACACCCGTCTGATTCCTCCGCACCTCTGCCTCTGGCTTACGACCCCTGGTCTCTGTTCCACACAGGCACTCAAACCTATTTCATTGTCTGATCTCAATCCCCACTAACCTGATATTCATTTATTTTCTCTGCTGCCCAACACACATCACCTACGTCTTCTCGATGCTATTTTCAGCCCATGTTTCTCAAATGCCGCGTTCCACTCCCCCAGTATTTCCTGCATCTCCCACCCACTCTTCACCACACCAACCACATCGGCTGCATACAATATCCTCCACATACTACCCCTCATGTTCACGCTGACTTTCTCCAACATCCCAGGACCAACCAAAACTCCTCCCTTCGTTCCCTTGTACATCCCTTCAACCAACCTAACTTCTGCTTCCGTAACTCCAATACATCTCAGTGTCGCCAACACCATCTCTTGGGGACAATGTCGTTTGCCTTCTCCAAATCTACAAATCCCAATGTCATTTCACCTCGCACCTGCAACCTCTTCTCCACCAGCTGTCTCAGCGTGAACATCCCATCTGTCGTTCGCTACCCTTTCTAAACCCCTTCTGATCTTCTTCACACTCTTCCTTATTCTCCCACCACGAACCCTCGAGCACCTTCATGACGTGAATAAGGAGCGTAATGCTCCTATACTTCCCCGAACAACCCCCTTCCCCTTCCATATCCATATGGGCACAATAAATCCTGTCCTCCAATCCTCTGGCATTGAAGCCTCTCATACATTTCAACAACCTCTTCGTCCACCTGACTCCAACTTCCTTGTTGCAATTATCGCCTCTGTACACACCATCAATGCCTGGCGCTCTTCCATTCTTCAGCCTCTTCAATGCCGTCCACACTTCCTCTTCCGTGATCTCCACCAGCTCCACTTTGCCCTCCACATAACTCGGTAGTTCCAGCTCGCCTTTGCTTGCTTCCCTGCTCAACAACTGTTTGAAATTGAACTCAACAACTGTTGAAGCTAACTCCGAGGGCCTTTCACTCACTCACCGCAGGCAGGTTGGTGGACTTTGTCTTCTACCGACTCCTCTCCGGCCTAGCTCCCCCAGCTGTGTCTGTGCTCTGTCCCCCAAATATTCCTACAGGTCGCACCAAGATCTGCCTGCAACCCTCTTCTGGTGAAACTGCCAAAATCAAGACTCTGCTCACCTTCACTCTTTCATTCCTCTTTACTCCAGCCTCTAAAACAAACTCCCTCTCTCTTCAATCCCACTCCTCCCTCCAGGTCTTTAAAACAGCTGTTCACCACCATCTCTTATTTTTCCCCCATCCAAAACCTTGATCTTTTCTACCCCTGTTAATTTCACCCCAGATCTACTTTTTTGAAATACCAACTTCTTTCCTGGAAGTCCTAGTAGTGTCCATGTGTTTTATACCTCTGCCGCCCCCTCCCCTCCCCAGCCTTCCCATGCTCCTCCTCCCCAAGCCCTCCTCCCTCCCACAGATCTCCCGATGTCCCTGTTCTCTACTGTTGTACTCGTGTGCTTCCCTCTCTCCCCATCTTGTCTCCCGCTCCCTTTATTATTATTATTATTTTTGTGTGATTAATATTGGCTCTTGCACGAGTCTCGATCTTGTATACAAAAAAAAAAAAATCCTTTGCCCACTTTAAATACCACGCCCCTCTCTGTCAATAGCCTTCCAACTCCATCCTTACTCACCGCCACCGCCCCCTTCATGCCCTTTCTATCCTCATCCCTGTCACAAGCCAATTTATAGATCATCTTCCTCCCACCATCCTCCTCGATATCATTCCTTGCCTTATCCACAGCTCTCCTTGAGCTTTCTTCTTCTGCCCATACAGGTGCAGCAACTCCACATCCAGCTGCCTCTCTCTATCCTTGATCTTCTATATCCTCTTGCAAACCTCCTTTTCACCAACTGCCTTTACTCCTTCCTCCGTCCACCATACCTGGTTTCTATCCCTCGACGATGCACCCTTTCATGAAGTCCTTCCACACAATACTTTTGCAATTCCCCGAAACCCCCTCTCAGTACGTCTTCCTCTCCTCCAAACCATCCGTGTCTTCGCTAAGTTTCTCTTAACTGGCTCTCATCCTCTCCTTGTACGTTTCCCCTACATTTACCCCACCTAATAACCTTTGACCCCTACTCTTTAACCTCTATCTTTTCCACAATCACCACAGGCTTGCTGTGTGGGAACATGCCCTCCTGCCTCTGCCTTACGATCCTCAACCCTCCATAGCTGTCACTTCCTCACCACCACCAAATGCAGTTCTGCTGGGTTCTGTCCACAAATATCAGTAATGTTGTGGCTTCTCCACTTTTGAAACAATGAACCAGCTATATGGCCATCCCATTTGGAAGAAGTTCATGTGGAAGTGAAAACATCCCAACTCGAAGTTTGTAAAATTTGTAGAAAGCTGAAGGGCAACACCATCTCATTGTTGACAGCTGTCAGATGCCATCGATAAAAAAAAAAAAACTAGCAGGATTTAAGCTGATCGAAATTTAAATAAATAGCACTGCAAAGCGGGCGTAACCCCTGAGCCCATGCATGGTGGAAACCAATTTCAAGATGGCTGCCATGGCGGCCATATTGAAAATCGCAGCGCGCTCATTTTCGAAAGGAACCTTCCTCTACCCAACTCCAACACACACTGCAAACATGGATTTAATCGGACAAGCCGTTCTGCTTGAAATCGACGGAAACCAAAAGTTGGCGGACGCCCGGACGACGCCCGTGACGACAATACCCCTTAGCCCAATTTGGGCTGAGGGGAGAAAACCATGGCTTGTAAACCAAACAATTATTATTATAATTTATATCCTGCAGTCATTGTAGAGGGTAATTAATTAATATAAATATTGTTTTGTACGACAAATAACTATTACTTTTGTTATTAGAAGTGGACTTGGAAAAATTAATGACGACTCCACATATTAAATGACTCCACCTACTAATGCCTCCACATATTGATGACTTCATCTACTAATGACTCCACATATTAATGACTCCACCTACTAATGCCTCCACATATTGATGACTTCATCTACTAATGACTCCACATATTAATGACTCCACCTACTAATGACTCCACATATTGATGACTTCATCTATTAATGACCACCTATTATAATGATTCCACCGATTGATGACTCCACCTACTAAATGGCTCCACCTTCTAATGACTCCACCTATTAATGATTCCACCTATTAATGATTCCACCTACAAATGACCACATATTAATGACCACCTATTATAATGATTCCACCGATTGATGACTCCACCTACTAAATGGCTCCACCTTCTAATGACTCCACCTATTAATGACTCCACCTATTAATGATTCCACCTACAAATGACCACATATTAATGACCACCTATTATAATGATTCCACCGATTGATGACTCCACCTACGAAATGGCTCCACCTTCTAATGACTCCACCTATTAATGATTCCACCTATTAATGATTCCACCTACAAATGACTCCACATATTAATGACTCTGCCTACTAAAGGTTCCACCTACTAATGACTCCACCTACTGATGGCTCCACATATTAATGACCACCTACTTATGACTACCTACTAATGACTCCACCTACTAAATGGCTCCACCTTCTAATGACTCCACCTATTAATGATTCCACTTAATGATTCCACCTACAAATGACTCCACCTATTAATGATTCCACTTATTAATGATTCCACCTACAAATGACTCCACCTATTAATGATTCCACTTATTAATGATTCCACCTACAAATGACTCCACATATTAATGATTCCAACTACAAATGACTCCACCTATTAATGATTCCACTTATTAATGATTCCACCTACAAATGACTCCACCTATTAATGATTCCACTTATTAATGATTCCACCTACAAATGACTCCACCTATTAATGATTCCACTTATTAATGATTCCACCGACAAATGACTCCAGCTATTAATGATTCCACTTATTAATGATTCCAACTACAAATGACTCCACCTATTAATGATTCCACTTATTAATGATTCCACCTACAAATGACTCCACCTATTAATGATTCCACTTATTAATGATTCCACCTACAAATGACTCCACCTATTAATGATTCCACTTATTAATGATTCCACCTACAAATGACTCCACATATTAATGATTCCAACTACAAATGACTCCACCTATTAATGATTCCACTTATTAATGACTCCACCTACAAATGACTCCACCTACAAATGACTCCACCTATTAATGATTCCACTTATTAATGATTCCACCTACAAATGACTCCACCTACAAATGATTCCACTTATTAATGATTCCACCTACAAATGACTCCACCTATTAATGATTCCACTTATTAATGACTCCACCTACAAATGACTCCACCTACAAATGACTCCACATATTAATGATTCCACCTACAAATGACTCCACCTATTAATGATTCCACTTATTAATGATTCCACCTACAAATGACCACATATTAATGATTCCACTTATTAATGATTCCACCTACAAATGACCACATATTAATGATTCCACTTATTAATGATTCCACCTACAAATGACTCCACCTATTAATGATTCCACTTATTAATGATTCCACCTACAAATGACCACATATTAATGATTCCACTTATTAATGATTCCACCTACAAATGACTCCACCTATTAATGATTCCACTTATTAATGATTCCACCTACAAATGACTCCACATATTAATGATTCCACCTACAAATGACTCCACCTATTAATGATTCCACTTATTAATGATTCCACCTACAAATGACCACATATTAATGACAATACCTACTTCGTGAACCATCAGTGATCACGTGCTTCACAATAACGTCTACAAATGAACCAATAGGAGCATTCGTAGCGTTGACGTCACCAGGCAGAGTTCGTGATTAGTGCGAGACGGCGGAAGTTGGCCCAGTGTGAGCGTTTGCGTGGCGTTGTGCGAGCGACCTGTGCCGGCTCATCAATACACTACGATCTTTCAGGTTATTTCATAAAATATAAACAATGGCGTCCGTGTTGGAGCAGCTGAAGAAGCTTACTGTGGTCGTGGCGGATACCGGAGATATTGAAGGTACGACAGTACAACTACAACAATCTAACTACAATATAAGGGAACAAGCCATTCAACCTCTGTGTGACGTGCTCTCTCTGCTTTAAATCATCATTCACTTTATTTTGATTTTCATTTCCTCTTGTATTTTACAATCATCGTGTTTCGTTAACTTTCTCTTTGTGATTTACCGTGTTGAGTATTATTAAACCAACAGTGTTAATTCACTGTACAGTAGTTATTATAATACTGTATAGTACAACATAATACCAGTTCGCACTCGGACCCGCAGAGTCAACACGACAAAGGGGGCAGGGAAGTGTGTAAGGAGAAACAAAGTTAAGTAAGTGAGGAGAAACAGTTTTGGGAGAGTGTGTGAGGAGACTGTTTCAGACGCTCGTATAAAAGGACACGGAGCCGCTAACACCTGTAACAGAGACTTCGTTATAAGGGGAATATATAGGGGTATTGGGAAGTGTGTGAGGAGAAACCGCAAGTTAAGGAAGTGTGTGAGGAGAAACCGCAAGTTAAGGAAGTGTGTGAGGAGAAACCAAGTTAAGGAAGTGTGAGGAGAAACAGTTTGGGGGAGTGTGTGAGGAGACTTCGTCATAAGGGGAATATATAAGGCGATTATAGGGGTATTGGGAAGTGTGTGAGGAGAAACCGCAAGTTAAGGAAGTGTGTGAGGAGAAACCCCAAGTTAAGGAAGTATGTGAGGAGAAACAGTTTGGGGGAGTGTGTGAGGAGACTTCGTTATAAGGGGAATATGTAAGGAGATATAGGGGTATTGGGAAGTGTGTGTGAAGCCGCAAGTTAAGGAAGTGTGTGAGAAGAAACAGTTTGGGGGAGTGTGAGGAGACTTCGTTATAAGGGGAATATATAAGGCGATATAGGGGTATTGGGAAGTGTGTGAGGAGAAACCGCAAGTTAAGGAAGTGTGTGAGGAGAAACCCCAAGTTAAGGAAGTGTGTGAGGAGAAACAGTTTGGGGGAGTGTGTGAGGAGACTTCGTTATAAGGGGAATATGTAAAGAGATATAGGGGTATTGGGAAGTGTGTGAGGAGAAACAGTGTTGTGGGAGTATGTGAGGAGACTTTGTTGTTAGGGGACTCGGACCCCAGCTGGTAAACGGCTGATTGTCGATCTAAAGGTCACCGTGGGGATTTAAGATGACCGAACACGTGGTTTCACAATGTCAATGTGGACCCGCCCAATAAATTGGATGAGTATTTCTGTTACATGTCCATAACTTCTATTTGAACCTCTGAGACTTTATTTTACTTTAAAAACTGCTGACGTCATCAATGGTGGAAACTAGGATTACACGGTATTAGGTCTCGGGGCGACACGTGACTCGGGGCGACACGTGACCTGTATACAGTGTTCTAACAACACAGTGTGGTGCTGCGCACACACGACTCGATTGCCAGAGAGGTAGGCCACAACGCGTTGGTATAACAAAGTCTTTATTCGAAAGCTCGTACTTCAGCACTGAGCGGGCTCGAGCTTAGAGCCCGCATATATATCCCGAGGCCATGCCTAGTCCCCGGGCGTGGCCGATCGGTCGATAGGCGGGGCATGCATTCCAGTTCCCCGCCTGGACGTACGCGCCACCTGCTGGTGCGCTGAATTAGTGTCCCTTGTGTCCGCCACACGCGCCCCCCCAGAATTCCTGTGCACCTGAAGGGTGAGTTTGCGGGGAAGCCGGATGACCCGGCCGAAACGCCCCCCTGGCGATGGGTGCCGGTCTGGGGGACGGCGGGGCTGGGGGGTGCTGGGGGTCCGACCGCCGGGGGGCGGCCTCGACATGGAGGCAGAGCTGCTTGCGGGGGGTGGTCCGGATCGAGGTGGGCCGGCTTGAGGCGGTCCACGGAGATGCGATCCGGGGCACCGCCGATGTCGATGGTGAAAAATTTGTCCCCGGTCTCCAGCACGCGGAAGGGCCTGTCGTACGGGGGCTGTAGCGGTTCCCGATGGGCGTTGTGCCGTGCGAAGCTCCGGGGCAACGTGGGAAGGCGGGCAACCGTGGTGTGCCGTCGGCACCGGGGCGAACCTCCGGGCGGTCTCCTGAAGGGCGGAGCGCTGTTGCGCCGCGGACCGTGGAGCCGTCGAGTCGGGGATAAATTCACCTGGTACCCGCAGTGGCTGCCCGAAGACAAGCTCCGCCGAAGACGTGCGCAGGTCGTCCTTGGGCGCCGTCCTGAGGCCCAGCAGGACCCAGGGGAGTCTGTCGACCCAGCCGCCGTCGCGGAGGCTGGCCCGGAGCGCGCCCTTCATTGAGCGATGAAAGTGCTCGCACAGGCCATTGGCCTGGGGGTGGTAGGCCGAGGTGCGGTGTAGTGTCACCCCGAGCCCTTGCGCCACCGCGGCCCAGAGCTCCGAGGTGAACTGGGGGGCCGCGGTCGGACGAGATGTCCGAGGGGGCACCGAACCGGGCAACCCAAGTGGCGATGAAGGCCTGCGCCACATCAGCTGCAGACGTCTCCGCCAATGGGACGGCCTCCGGCCACCGTGTGGTGCGGTCCACCATGGTGAGGAGGTGGGTGAACCGCTGCGAGGGGGGCAGAGGTCCCACCAAGTCGACGTGCACATGGTCGAACCGCTGCTCGGGCACCGCAAACGGGGCCAACGGGGCCTGAGTGTGGCAGTGGACCTTTGCGCGCTGGCACGCGAGGCACGTCCTGGCCCAGTCACGGACGTCCTTCCAGAGGCCGTGCCAGACGAACTTCGCCCCGACGAGCTTCTGGGATGCCTTCGTGCCCGGGTGGGACAGGCCGTGGATGGCGTCAAACTGGGCGCCGCCAGCCAGCGGGCACGATGGGGCGAGGCCGGCCGAGGGAGACGTCGCATAGGAGGGCTGCGCCCGCGGGGTCGAACGGCACCTCGGTGACGCGGAGGCCCGTGACGGCGGTCCGCAAGGCCTGGACGCCGGGGTCGGTGGTCTGGTCCTCCGCCATCCGGGCATAGTCGACCCCGAGGTGGACCGCGAGCACGACGGACCGGGAAAGGCAATCCGCCACCGGGTTGTCCTTACCCGCCACGTGACGGATGTCCGGCGTGTACTCGGACACGGCAGAGAGGTGACGCTGCTGCCGTGCCGACCATGGCTCGGCGACCTTGACCATCGCGAACACAAGGGGCTTTTGGTCGACGAAAGCCGTGAACGGGCGGCCCTCCAGCAGATGGCGGAAGTGTCGGACCGCCAGGTGGGGCCCGAGCAGCTCACGGTCGAAGGTGCTATAGCGGCGTTCGTGCGGGCGAAGCTGCCGGCTAAAAAACGTCAGCGGTTGCCAAGCATCACGCACCCCACTGCTCGTGCACCGCGCCCACCGCGTAGTCCGACGCGTCGGTGGTGAGGGCGATCGGTGCATCGGGCACCGGGTGCGCCAGCATGGTGGCGTCGGCCATGGCCAGCTTTGCGCCCGCAAACGCCGCGGTCATCGGCGCCGACCAGGCGATGTCACCTTTGCCCGGCTTGCCCCGGAGGGCCTCGTGCAAGGGGCGGAGGAGCTGGGCGACGTGGGGCACGAAGCGGTGGTAAAAATTTACCTTGCCCAGGAACTCCTGGAGCCCCTTGATCTTGCGGGGCCGCGGGAAATCCCTGACCGCCTCCACCTTGGCCGGTAAAGGGACGGCCCCGTTCCTGGTGATGCGGTGCCCCAAGAAGTCGATGGTGGCGACGCCGAAACGGCACTTGGCGGGGTTGATGATTAGGCCATGCTGGCCCGGGCGTTCGAAGAGCGTGCGGAGGTGGAGCAGGTGCTCCTCCCGGGACGCGCTCGCGACCAGGATGTCGTCCAGGTAGACAAACAGGAAAGGTAAGTCGCGCAAGACGCTGTCCATAAGCCGTTGGAACGCCTGGGCCATATTCTTCAACCCGAAAGGCATCCTCAGGAACTCGAAGAGGCCGAAAGGGGGTAATGACGGCCGTCTTCGGGACGTCGTCCGGTTGGACAGGGACCTGGTGGTAGCCCCGGATGAGGTCCACCTTGGAAAACACGGTCGTGTTTGCCAACCGGGCGGAAAAGTCCTGGATGTGCGGGACCGGGTAGCGGTCGGGGTTGGTGGCATCATTGATCCGGCGGTAGTCCCAGCACGGCCGCCATCCTCCGCCGGGCTTCGGCACAATGTGCAGAGGAGAAGCCCAAGCGCTGTTGAAGCGCCGTACGATCCCCCGCCGCTCCAGCGTGGCGAACACCGCTTTCGCCACCGCGAGCTTCGTGGGCTCGAGTCGGCATGCCCGGGCATAGACCGGCGGCCCGACCGTGGGGATATGGTGCTCCACCCCGTGTTTAACGGCCACCGCTGAGAAGGTGGGCCGTGAGAGGGCCGGGAAACTGGCGAGGAGGCGGGTAATGTCGTCCGCTGCCGGAAGTGTGCAAACTAAACTCGCCGGGACGGAACCCTCCAGCAAGCCGCTCAGTGAGCCGCTCAACGAGCCGCTCAGCGAACAAGCGAGCGAGCTGAAGGTTTCGGCCTGGACGAGCCGTCTGCGCTTCACGTCGACCAACAGCCCATTCGCACATAGGAAGTCCGCACCGAACAGTGCCATTGGCACGCTGGCGGTCACGAACGACCATTGAAAGCGCTGCCCTCCGAACCGCAGGGAGAGGCAACGCTTCCCGAATGTGCGGATAGGTGTACCGTTGGCGGCAAGCAAAGCGGGGCCCCGGCCCGCGGTTTGCTTGTTGGACATGGAGGCTGGGAGGACGCTTACCTGCGCTCCTGTGTCTCAAAGAAAACGGCGCCTGGACAAGGTGTCCGTGATGAACAGGAGGCTGCCGGAATGGCCGACGCTCAGGGCCGCTAACGAGCGCCGGTCCGGTCATTTCCCGACCTGTCAAAAGAGCACGGCGGGCGACACGTTTTAGCCTTGCGGCCGAACCTGGCGTGGTAGTAGCACCAGGTTTGCGGCGGCGGCGGCCGTGGTGTTGGCGGCGGCGGTAGTGGGCGGGGCGCAGCAGCGGCCACGAGGGAAGCCGGGGGCGCTGTAGCCTCTGCCCCGGGATCCACTACGGCAGCACCGTACACCGACCGCGTGTCGCAAGCCGCGAAAAACTTGTCGGCCTCTACGGCCAGGGCGCGGGGTTCCTTTATCTTGGAACCGGCCAGCGCGAGGCGTACCTGTGCGGGTAGCTGGCGTAGGAAAAGTGCCCGGAATAAGAAATCCGGGGGTTGGTCACCAAGCAGCGACGGCATAAAATCCATCCGCACGGATGGTCGTGTGTCGCCGAGTTCGGGAAGGTCCATGAGGCGGTCGGCCCGTTCGATCTACGTGAGCCCGAACGTGGCGAGCAGGAGACGTTTGAGCGCTTCGTATTTGTTGTCGCCCGGCGGGCGCCGAAGGATGGACACGACTCGGGCGGCAGTGCCGGGCCTGAGGGCGGCGACCACGTGGTAGTACCGGGTCTCGTCCGCCGTTATGTCTCGGAGCTGAAATTGAGCTTCGGCCTGGACGAACCAAACGTCGGCTTGTGCCTCCCAAAACTCCGGGAGTTTAACTGCGACGGCGTTGGTGGCCATGGCGCGTTCGGTGGTCAGCAATGGCTGAACCAATCGGGGTCACCAGTGTGGTGCTGCGCACACATGACTCGATTGCCAGAGAGGTAGCCCACAACGCGTTGGTATAACAAAGTCTTTATTCAAAAGCTCGTACTTCAGCACTGAGCGGGCTCGAGCTTAGAGCCCGCATATATATCCCGAGGCCACGCCTCGTCCCCGGGCGTGGCCGATCGGTCGATAGGCGGGGCATGCATTCCAGTTCCCCGCCTGGACGTACGCACCACCTGCTGGTGCGCTGAATTCGTGTCCCTTGTGTCCGCCACAACAGCCTGCATGTTGAAGAATAAACTTGAAATCGGTTTTTGAGAATGTTGCAGGTTTTGGGTACTAAAGGTGTAATCATGAAAATGAGGTCTAGCCATGTGGGGAAAAGGATTTTTATTGTATTGAGAGAAAATAGTGACATTAAAGATGAAAGTAATTATTAAATGAAGAGGATTCTGTGTGGATAGGAGGTTACTTGTAGGATGTTTTTATATGACTGGTATGAGGAAAGAGCAGGATCGAAAGGGTTTGTGAATAATTCAAAGGCTTGAGTTGAGGTAAGAGTGGTGCTTATTGGGGATTTTAAGTTGCCATGAATACATTGGGGACAGGGTGGAGTCTATGAGGAATTTCCAGATCCAGTCCAGGATTGCTTCCTAAGCTGGTTTGCAGAGAAGTCGGTGGGGGGGGGTGGGTGGGTGGAAGTGTTTCACCTCTTTGTGGGTAAGGATCTGAATATAGCTTTCAAATATTTTTGTTTATTTATAAAGCTTAGGTTTGTAGAAGAACTAAAACCTGAAACGGAGAACGGCTAGAATACAGTGGACGCAACCTCCACTTGAGGAAGAATGAATGAGTGAGTAATGGGAGGGGAGGAGGACAACGGGCGAATTTGTTGGATACAAACTCACACAGTAAGAAAGGAGCGGGAGGAACCGGAAGGTAAATTGAGTGTGAAACGAAGGGACGAGACACAGAAACATGAAAGGGGGGTGGGGGGAGGTTAGGAAATAGTATGCGTATAGATGACAGGAGGTGGTGAACAACCATCTTGAAGCCCTGGAGGGATGAGTGAAATTGAATAAACTGAGGAAGTTTGTTCCACAGGGAAGAGAAAAAGGGAACTGATCAGTGAATGTGAGCAATGTGCGTGTGCCCTGGAAAAGCCTGGTGGGAAAAGGGGAGACAGAGCACAGTGTGCAAGACCAGAATAGAAGATGTGGGTTTCCAGAGAATCGGTGATCATGAAGAGGCACAGGACTAGGTCCAAGACAGTGTCGGGGTATTCCAGGCTCTACAAGGAGATCAGAGGATTCCATGAAGAGCCAAGTGCTGACAGAGTGGAGACATTCAACAAACTGTGAGAGGAGGTTGCGGTTGATTCCATCAAGGTCTGGAGAGCAAAGTGGGGTGCCAGACTGGTCCAGTGCTCGAGCCATTGCCCTGATCTCTTGTCTGAGATTCAAGACCTCCATCCATTGTTGGGAAAGCAGCGTCAGGGTGGAGTGACGGTCAGAAACCGAATTGATGGTCTGAGATCAGGTCATTGGAGAAGAGGAATGATTTTATGTCGACTGCAGTGATGAGTTTCAAGGCTTTTGTTGTAGTTGGGCGTATGCTCATAGGACTTTAGTTAAGAGGATCTGTTTTTGCACTCTTTCTGCAATACAGTGACGATTACTGACATGCAAGTATACAGAAGGTGACCTCAGACAAATGATGGGTTGAACGGAGCTCACAGAGGATGTGCAATAGTGGCAGAGCAGGTTTTTGGGGACGCCAGTGCTGATACTATCTGGGCCTGTTGTAGAATCGGTGTTTAGGGGGTTGCCAGGAACTTTTTTTGTCATGTGAGAAAGACATTGTCCAGGTGCAGTTGTGTAGGGACGGGTGGGGGGGGGGGGGGGGGGTGAGGTGTTTTGAGGAGGGGTGGGGGGAGGGAGGAGGGGAAGAGGGTGTATGTGAGATTTGGAAGGAAATACAGTTGTGACATTCTATATTCTCACAAGCAGTCTGCTGTGGTGCCATTATAAGTGAATGAAATGATGGAGGGTGTACTGAATGCACGAGAAGCAGTCTTGACAAGGTGCTACCAGGACTTCCAGGAAGCAGACTGTTCAAGAGTTCAGCCTTGAGGTTGGCCTGATGTTGTTTTCTGGCTTTCCTGATTGGCAAATCCCTTCTTGCAGTCATTTATGGAATAACCTGGGACTTATTTTGGTTATATTTGCCCTTCATTAAGAGCGTGCACGTTGTTTTGAAGTCTCCTTCCTCGCCACACCAGGGGTGAGTTGAAGGGTATGATAGCCGCAAGACAAAATGGTGGGGGTGAGGGGTGAGGGGGGGGGGGGGGGTGGAAGATTGTGAGAGAGAAAGAGAGAAAGCAGGCTTTTTGTGGTAGAGTTCTCAAGCGGTATCAATACCAGGGTGGTGAAGGATGGAAGACCAATCCTGAAGTGAGGGGGCAGCTTACAGCCGTTGCCAGTTTTCATGAGTGAACTGCTAGTCACTGAGGCACTAAGGCGATGAACAAATGACATAAGATCATTGTATTGGGGGATGGCAGGCCGTGTTTTTAAAGGTTGCCGGGATTTTAAGTGTGATGGTTTTGGTAATCTGCAAAGTAGGTGTGACGGCTGTGCCATGCAGTTACTATGCTGGAAAAGATGATCGTAATTAGGCCTCCATCCATTGTTGTGATAATTATCCCTATGCTTAAAAAAAGAAAAGAAAGATAAATGTAGGGGCAATACCCCTGGCGCTCACCTGGTAGAATAAACAGTGTACTACACTGACTAAAGGTATTTTAAACCAATTTCAATGGTTGCTGCAAGACAGGGCAGCATGTAGAATTATACTAACATAATCATAAGACTTGAAACAAACAAACAAAAAAAAACTATTTTGGGGGCAACCCGCCCCCCTCCCCTTCCCTCCCCCAAACCCCCTATACCTCCTCAGACCCCATTTTTTTTAATGCCGTGAACAAACGTTAGTCACAACACAACAAATATCATTTGTGCCAAATTTGGTCATAGGCATAGGTTTAGCTAACTCCAAGGGCCTTTCACTTACTCACCGCAGGCAGGTTGGTGGTCTTTCCGTCTTCTACCGACTCCTCTCTGGCCTTGCCCCCCCCAGCCCTCTCTGGGCTCTGTCCCCCAAATATTCCTACAGGTCGCACAAGATCTGCCTGCAACCCTCTTATGGTTAAACTGCCAAAATCAAGACTTTCTGCTCACCTTCACTCCTTCATTCCTCTTTTCTCCCGCCTCTGGAACAAACTCCCTCACTCTTCAATCCCACTCCACCCTCCAAGTCTTTAAAACAGCTGTTCACCACCATCTCTTATCTTCCCCCATCCAAAACCTTGATCTTTTCTACCCCCGCTAATTTCGGTCCCCTTGTGTTTTATACCTCTCCCCCCCCCCCCACCCCCCCTCCCCTTCCCATGCCTCCTGCCCCCAAGCCTCCCCTTCTCTCCCCATCTTGTCTTCCGCTCCCTCTTTTTGTATATTTTGTTTGTCTGGTTGATTTGTTTGTGAAATAAATGTTAGCTCTTTCACGAGCCTCGATTCAGTATACAAAAAAAAAAAAAAAAAAAAAAATCCCATCAGCGGTTTCGGAGAAGACATTTCAAGTGTTTGCAGACTCTCACTGACTGATGGAAGACACGCCATCGCATAAGCTCCCTTGAACTTTGTTCCAGGTAAGCTAACGAGCAATCGGAGATTGCAGACCCTCACCCGGACGTGTTTCGTACTGTTTTTTAAGGCCTTTGTATTACAACAAATACGGCGGCCGAACCACGTGACCGATGACGTCATTATTTTTTCTCTCCACCAATTTATGCCTACATGAGGCTTCATAAATTTCATCTTGATTGGATGAAGTTTTGTACTTGTTGAATTGTGACGTCATAATGGAGGCACCTATGACATCATCATCATTAACATATGTTATTCCCCATGGAGAGTTCTTTACAATGAGCCATGTCTCCATTTTTTTCTATGCAGCGCTTTCAGAGATAGAGAGGTGGTCTTTCGGGTTTTCCAAAATGGCGCCCGTACCACGTGTCCTATGACATCATAATTATCTTTAAACAATTGTACAGGAGGAGTCATTTCCTGTCAATCGGACCAACGATTGCAGAGAAAATAATTTATTCTGTGCAGACAAACAGACTCAAATGCAACACCCTCTCTTCTAGCGAGGGTAAACAAACAACAAAATTGTGATATTGTAATCAGTCCGGATTCGGACAAGACTTGGTGGACAGGTTCGGTGTGTGACAAGAACAAGGTGGTTAGATTTTGCTTCAGCTCAGCAGATTCGGCCTATCGGTGGGGTACAAAACATAAACTGTTCAGCCCTGGTTGAGGTATGCGCCCTACTGAGTGCTGTTCCAGTTTTTGCTTGTATTGCTGTGCCACACATACTAATTACCGTGACATGCACAAATGTTTATAACTGCAACTTGCCTTTTTTTCCAGCCATTCAGGAGTTCCAACCCCAAGATGCCACCACAAACCCGTCCCTCCTGCTGCTGGCTGCACAAATCCCACGCTACCAAGGCCTTGTGGATGATGCGATAGCATTTGGAAAGGCCTTTAATGGGTATGTTTGGAGAAGCTAAGCTTTACCTGAGTCAGCCCTTTCAATTTTCTGCAATATGTTTGAGAGCCCAGGTGGTATTGGCATTGCATCATAAATGCAACTGTTGTGTCAATTATAATTTTCCTGTTCATTGGGTTGTGACCCATTTGGTGTTATGAGTACCTTATCCAAGATGCTGGATTCCCAAATTGAAATTGTACACTGTGGATTTGCCAATTGTTTGCCATTGTCCTTGTAATTAATGTCAAACTACACTGTTGTCTCGCTCGGGTCTTTGTCTTGTATGTGATTTATCTACGAGCTTGTCCACGTGTCTTTGGTGACACTTGCAATTCATTTTGTCGTTGAAATTTATTTTGGAAAAAAAAAAAAAACCTGATTATAAGTGACCGGTTGTATGTGCATTTGTGTATACCTTGTGGGTGTGCAGTTCTGAGGCGGACAAGTTGGATGCTACCATGGACAAACTGTTTGTGAATTTCGGTGTTGAGATCCTAAAACGCATTCCTGGCCGCGTCTCCACCGAGGTAGATGCCAGGTCAGCATGGGATGGTCGAGGATGGACCTAGAAAGGCGTAGCTTTATGCATGAGTAGAGGGAAAGATGTTGATATAAAGTTGCAAAGGTGAGGACAGAAGGGGCCAGGTGTAGAGTGATTGCAGCATGACGTGTTTTTATTTGCATATATGATGTCATACCCCAGGCTGTCATTTGACAAGGAGGCGATGGTGAAAAAGGCTTTGAGGCTTGTGAATCTTTTTGAAGATTCAGGGGTTAGCCGCGACCGCGTGTTGATCAAGCTTTCTTCTACCTGGGAGGGCGTCCAAGCTGCCAAGTACTTGCTCAAAGAAACTTCCCCACCTTCCAGCCTTTCCCCAGCCCATGCATCTGACGTCACTTTACACCTTGCATGGGATTCCTAGACATCTTATCCTTTTTTTTTCTCCTCTCTCCTTGTCATTTACGATAGAGTACTTGAGAAAGAGAACATCCATTGCAACATGACTCTTCTATTCTCCTTCGCTCAAGCCGTGGCCTGTGCCGAGGCTGAAGTAACCCTCATCTCTCCGTTTGTCGGCCGCATACTTGATTGGCATCTTGCCCACTCGAGTACCCCAGCCCTCCAAAATGATCCAGGTGACTTGATTTTTGGTCCTTGTACCTGCGAAGCACAAGTTAACTCTTAAAAAAGAAAAAAAGAAAAAAAAAAGAAGGTTTAGTTGGTTAATGGTTAAACTCGCATTGATTGCTATGTAGTAAGTGTAAGAGTTGTCCATGTGTGCCTCTTCTGACTTCAAAATGCAAATCCACATTTTGTTTTCATTAATTTGGTGTTTGTATGAAACCAGGGCTAACATCTCATGATTTAAACTTTTTTTTTTCCCCTCCATCTCCCCCTCCCCCACCCCGGCTTCCTTTTCTCAAGGCGTGGAGAGCGTACAACAGATTTACCGCTATTACAAACGCTTCGGTTATAAAACTATCGTGATGGGAGCATCATTCCGTAATGTTGGACAAATTATGGCACTGGCTGGCTGCGACTTCCTGACTATTTCACCGAAGCTGCTGAAAGAACTCTCTGCAATGAAAGAATCTCTGCCTCGTTGTCTCTCTCCGGACATGGGTAATTAAATTGATGTGTGTGTGTGTGTGTATATATATATATATATATATATATATATATATATATATATATAATATATATATATATACATATATATATATATATATTACAAAGTCAGTCCATATGTCAGACAATTTGCAGCATAATTTATGCTAAATAATTTGCATATTTGACTGTGGCTGCATTTGCTTGCTTTCGTCTTTAGTTCTTTGATGTGACGTGGTTTTCCGATGTATTGTCGTAGTTTTGATGATGCTAAAGTCACCTGTTTGTGCTGTTTGGTAAAGACAGTTTGAACAACTGATACCGGCGGTTATTTTTGCACTTGCAGCGCCCAATGGTGAAAGCGATATGGAGAAACTCTCGCTAAATGAGAGTCAGTTCCGATGGTTACACAACGAGGATCAGATGGCTGTTGAGAAACTCTCAGACGGGATTCGCCGCTTTGCTGCCGATGCAAGGCGTCTGGAAACATTAATCCAGGTATGATGAGCTTTTCTGTAGGTGCGGTCAGCATTTCCTTTCACAATATGATCACATTAACCAATATCACGTGCCTTCGACACGGTCTGGCACCCCGCTCTGCTCACCAAACTCTCCTCCTTTGGTATCCATGGAAATCTCCACGCATGGCTGGCGGACTTCCTCTCTAGTCGTCGTCAACGTGTGGCCCTGAATGGGTTTCTCTCATCTCCTCTTCCTGTTCAGGCTGGAGTTCCCCAAGGCAGTGTTCTGGGCCCCGTGCTTTTTCTGGTCTTCATCAATGATCTCTCTGACTCTCTCGAAAATCCTCTCTATCTCTTTGCTGATGACTCCACTCTCTGCCGCTCCATTCCTCTTCCCTCAGATCGGCAGTCTGCTGCCTCCTCACTCTCTGAAGACCTGGACAAAATCACAGACTGGTCAAACAAGTGGAACATGTCTTTCAATCCTGACAAATCTCACACTCTTACTATGTCTCTCCGAAAAGATCGACTGGACAACCCTCCCATCTACTTTCTCAACAATCCTCTCCAAGAAGTTCTGTCGCTCAAGATTTTGGGTCTCACTATCTGCCATGATCTTTCTTGGGAAAACCACATTTCCAAGCTGGCCTCCAAAGCCAGTCGCCGACTGGGCATCCTCCGTCGTGCGAAGTCCTTCCTCGGCACACCTGAGCTCCTCACCACATACAAGGCTTTCATCCGCAGCTCAATGGAATACTGTTCTCCCCTATGGGCCGGTGCTCCTGCCTCACACCTAGCTCGGCTTCACGCTGTTGAAACCAAAGCTTTCAGAATTATTGGAATCTCCCGCGATGAAGCTATCTCTGAGGGCCTTTCACTCACTCACCGCAGGCAGGTAGGTGGTCTTTCTGTCTTCTACCGACTCCTCTCCGGCCTTGCACCCCCAGCTCTCTCTGTGCTCTGTCCCCCAAATATTCCTACAGGTCGCACAATATCTGCCAGCAACCCTCTGATGGTTAAACTACCGAAATCTCGGCTCTCTGCTCACCTTCACTCTTTCATTCCTCTTTTCTCCCGCCTCTGGAACAAACTCCCTCACTCCCTTCAATCCCACTCCTCCCTCCAGGTCTTTAAAACAGCTGTTCACCACCATCTCTTATCTTCCCCCATCCAAAACCTTGATCTTTTCTACCCCCGCTAATTCACCCCAGATCCACCTTGTTTGAAATTCCAACTTCTTTCCTGGAAGTCCTGGCAGTGTCCATATGTTTTATACCTCTCCCACCGCCCCCTTCCCATGCCCCCCCCCCCCAAAGCCCTCGCCCTCTCTCAGATCTCTCGATGTCTCCATGTCTCTCGGTCCCTGCTCTCAAATGTTGTGTTTGTGTCCTTCCCCCTCTCTCCCCATCTTGTCTACCGCTCCCGATGTTATATGTTTTATGTGTCGGTTTGTCTTTCTGTGTGATTAATGTTCGCTCTTTCACGAGCCTCGATCTTGTATACAAAAAAAAAAAAAAAAAAAAAAAAAAAAAAAAATCTTACAATGGTGACAAATTCAAATGTAATGGAAAACCAAATAGTGCATTGGAGTCATCAGAAGGAACCAGAAGAAGTAAAGAGCAAAGATGAAGTCATCAGGAGGAACCTGGATAGGATTCGGGCTTCAGCCGCTACTCAACCCTCAAACCCATCCAGGCGCAGCCAAGTGAACGTTGCAGAAAAATTTGTGCAAAAAAAAAAAAAAAAATTCCCAGATCCAGATTCGGATCTTCACCAAAATTTTCTCACACCCAACCCGTCCACTGAGTTTTTCCCGAATCCGTCCAGAGCTTTTGGAGATGCCGTGCTATATATCGGCTTTAGGTTATATCGTGCTATGTATCGGTTTTAGGTTATATCGTGCTATTTATCGTGCTATATATCGGTTTATCGGTTTCATTCATTCTCAATGGTGAAGAATCGCTCAATAAATATCGAATGAGGATTCGGATCTTCAAAATCTAATCATTTTGTCCTTGTCACTCACCCAATCTCTCTACAGCAAATTTTGTATGAATCCATCCACAACTTTTTGAGATATTCTGTTTACAGACACACAGACAGGGGTGAAAACATAACCTCTGCCCACCTTCTGTGGTGGAGGTAATAATTGGGGTCATTGAAGTAGTATTATATTTGGGTTTTTTAAAACATCTTTCTTCAGTATTGTTGTGGAAATGAGAATTGTGTTTTTTTATTGTTGTAAAAATATCACACTCCTTCCTCCAGTTGTTGTGTATAAAGGTCAAAGGGCGTCCCTCAGTTAGGTCATATACAATCACGTTAGCCAATCATAGATTTCCTCCTTGTTGGTAGTTATTTCCTTATTCTGTGTATTAGGTTAAGGCTTTGTCTTCCATTAATTAATACTCCATTGCACCGAATTCAAATAGATAGATCCCCTTTTTCAAATTCCCCCAAAGCCTTTATTGCCAACTGCATTTATGACCAACTGCATTTGCCTCCATTGAGCACGCGGTCGGCTCGGAGAAGAAAGGCGTGTCTCCACCTCGTCATAGAGGGGAGGAGTGAGCCAGCCCTTGCCGACCAACCCAGAACGAGGGGTTTGGCTTTGAGAGGGCGTGGGGAGAACCATCGAGTAGGTTCGCGAAGGTTGAAGGGCAGGGCCTATATAACCCGCAGCGGGACGCTCCCCACAGGAGATGAGTTCTGAGTTCTGCAGAGAGACGCGTGCAAGAGAGGAGACTATATATACGAGACGCGCAGGAGAAGAGATATATACGTGCCGCGCAAGAGGTGAGAGAGAGAGAGAGTCCACCACCACCAGCTTGGAGTCCACCACCACCAGCTTTGAGACCACGCAGTTTCGACCCGCTGCGATGCGGGAGCCGGATTGCGGTGGCATCGGTGGCCGTCGAGGTCCTGCCCGACGTCCCTTGCGGGATCAAGCTCCAGCTCCGGTTCCTGTTGGACCTTCCCCTCCTTCCAGCCAATCGTTCCTGCCTTCATTCCCCAGTCGTGTAAGTGTGCTCGTAGTCTGTCTTTTGTCTTGTCTTGGGGTACTAAGTAAGACTGAATAGGTAAGCTAGCGTTGCACTGTGTCTCCTTGATTCCTTCTGTTTTTATTTTATTATCCTTCCTCCTCCTTGGTTGCTTTCAATTGTGTAAATAGTAAATAAATCATATTTGTATTTCTTACCCTTTGCCTTTTTTTCCTCTACATCCGTCGTTGTTGTCTTTTCCCTCATTGGACACCTGTGGCATGATTTTGGCCAACGTTTCAGGATCGGGTTAGTCTTGGTAACAGTTCGTGCCGCGGTTGCTAAACACCGCTGGTCAATCAATTAACATCTGTCCGCGGTACGAACGGGGCTGTGCACCGGCCTTTCCGGAGGTCGCGGTGCAGCTTCAGGGACCACGTCGGTCAGTCACAAACGAGGGGACTAATCCCCCCTCAAAGGGGAACCATAGGCCGACGTTGGGTTCCGCAACAGTATTTTATTATCAACTAGCTGAATGCACCCGGCATTGCCCGGGTTCTTTTTGAATGAATTTTATCTTCTGTACATAGGTCTGACGCGAGCCCAGTATCAGTTGGTGCTCAACGATTCCTTGTTCTTTCTTCTGTCGGGCCCCGCGAGAGAGAAATTTGTAAGCATGTGTTGCAATCAGTCAGCTATTCCTATTAAGTGCATAAGTTGTACTTCAAGAGAATTTTGAAAGAAGAAGAAGATTTATTGCGAAATGGGCCCAGCCTGGCTGAGGTGGCCTCGACCGGCCTAGCCCCCTGGCCTATAACCTTCCCGGGGCCCGGCCCGACATTTTTTTGTTTCAGAGGTTTCCTCCTATCTTTCATCATTCAGGAGATTAGCGCGTGCAGACAACCAAAAAAAACAAACAAACAAACACTTTCTTTTATTTATACTATATATATATATATATATATATATATATATATATATATATATATATATATATATATATATATATATATATATATATATATAATGATAATGAATTGAATGAATGATCGTTTTAAGGCCATTTTCCCCGCTAGAGCGGGGGGTTAGCATTGCGGGTCCCATGACAATCATGGTTCCCTGTTTGAGGCAATGTTTTTATGGCCGGATGCCCTTCCTGACGCCAACCCTTGGTCGCCTCTTACGATGCGCAGGGATACGGTGTACCTATTCTAAACCGGGGTACACACCGGGATCATTCATCCCAGCAAGCTGGTACTCAATTTGCCGACCTCGGAAGGATGACAGGCTGAGTCAAGCCCCCTGGTGTTAATTTAGCGATCGACCGGGATTCAAACCCAGGATCCTAGGATCCCAAGCCGGCACCCCTAACCGCTAAGCCAACACCAGGCTTTAATAATAATAATAATAATAAATAAATAAATTATAATAATAATAAATAATCTAAATTATAATAGGCGAAGGTGATTCTGTCCGTCTGTCCGGGGGTGTGGCTTCGTCCGTTTGCAGAGTAGCTCCACCCATTCTTGGAGAGGCTTCATGTAAACAAATATCCACCATTTTATTACCTCGAATGGCTTTAAGGCCTGTTTCGTTAGGCCCATGCTGTCTTTCTCTCACACAGGTTTATTTCAATTCTAATTCGACATATCATTTCATTTTTAACAGTCGCTAACATAGTGTTAGACTCGGTTGAAAAAAAACGGGAAGAGAATCCCAAGAAAGTTTCCGTTTATAGAACGAAATGATTTCTCAAAGGCCTGTAAACTAAAGCCCATTCATTGAGAGTCACCCTCACGATTTTATCTCGAATTCACCATCTGATTTAATTTTTATCGATGGTTTTAGACTCGGTGTCAGAAATAATTGAGTACATTCACGCACACACGGGAAATTGCCGAGATATATTTATAAAAATCGCGCCACGATGATGCACGAAAATACAGCGCCTAAAATAACATTCGGGGGGAAAATGTCGACATATATTAAAAATTCGCTTTTTTCTTTTCCGTTAAGATATATTACTTTTACCTTTTATGAGAGTCGGCACAAAAACGACATATATATCTTCGTTCTTTCTTATTTCATTCAACATTATTATCTGGAAGTAAAATATGTTTTAGGAAATTACCGAGAGATATTTCTTCGTTTTTTTTTTATTAGTTATGTGCGCATACACTTTAAATAGGTTTATTTGAAATCTATAATTTTCACAATGTAATTTACTTGCCATTTATTTGATAATTACGAGACACTTCCTCTTGAGGATCGTGACAATTCATGTGTTGCGTGGAAACTGCCATTTCCAAAATGAATGCGACGGTCGATGAAGAACGCAGACTTGAACAGGATGTAGCAAGAACCGCACAGAGAACCGCACGAGACTGAGAGAACCGCACAGAATGCTGCTTGCAACAACGATGAGGAGGGTTGGAGAGGAGCGAGGGGTTGGAGAGCGAGGTGCTAGGGTTGGAGAGCGAGGTGCTAGGGGTTGGAGAGCGAGGTGCGAGGGGTTGGAGAGTGAGGATGCGAGGGGTTGGAGAGTGAGGAGCGAGGGGTTGGAGAGTGAGGAGCGAGGGGTTGGAGAGCGAGGGGTTGGAGAGCGAGGGGTTGGAGAGCGAGGGTTGGAGAGCGAGGGGTTGGAGAGCGAGGGGTTGGAGAGCGAGGGGTTGAGAGAGCGAGGGGTTGGAGAGCGAGGGGTTGGAGAGCGAGGGGTTGGAGAGCGAGGGGTTGGAGAGCGAGGGGTTGGAGAGCGAGGGGTTGGAGAGCGAGGGGTTGGAGAGCGAGGGGTTGGAGAGCGAGGGGTTGGAGAGCGAGGGGTTGGAGAGCGAGGGGTTGGAGAGCGAGGGTTGGAGAGCGAGGGGTTGGAGAGCGAAGGGGTTGGAGAGCGAGGGGTTGGAGAGCGAGGGGGTTGGAGCAGCGAGGAGCGAGGGGTTTAGAGCGAGGAGGAGCGAGGGTGTTAGAGCGAGGAGCGAGGGGTTAGAGCGAGGAGCGAGGGGTTAGAGCGAGGAGCGAGGGGTATAGAGCGAGGAGCGAGGGGTTAGAGCGAGGAGCGAGGGGTTGGAGAGCGAGGGGCGAGGGGCGAGGGGTTGGAGAGCGAGGGGTTGGAGAGCGAGGGGTGGGGAGCGAGGGGTTGGGGAGCGAGGGGTTGGGGAGCGAGGGGGTTGGGGAGCGAGGGGTTGGAGAGCGAGGAGCGAGGGGTTGGAGAGCGAGGAGGCGAGGGGTTGGAGAGCGAGGAGCGAGGGGTTGGAGAGCGAGGAGCGAGGGGTTGGAGAGCGAGGAGCGAGGGGTTGGAGAGCGAGGGGTTGGAGAGCGAGGGGTTGGAGAGCGAGGAGCGAGGGGTTGGAGAGCGAGGGGCGAGGGGTTGGAGAGCGAAGGGGTTGGAGAGCGAGGAGCGAGGGGTGTTAGAGCGAGGAGCGAGGAAGCGAGGGGTTAGAGCGAGGAAGCGAGGAGCGAGGGGTTGGAGAGCGAGGAGCGAAGGGGGTTGGAGATCGAGGAGCGAGGGGTTGGAGAGCGAGGAAGCGAGGGGTTGGAGAGCGAGGAGCGAGGGGTTGGAGAGCGGAGAGGCGAGGGGTTGGAGAGCGAGGGGTTGGAGAGCGAGGGGGTTGGGGAGCGAGGGGTTGGAGAGCGAGGAGATATAGGGGTTGGAGAGCGAGGGATATAGGGGTTGGAGAGCGAGGAGATATAGGGGTTGGAGAGCGAGGAGATATAGGGTTTGGAGAGCGAGGAGATATAGGGGTTGGAGAGCGAGGAGATATAGGGGTTGGAGAGCGAGGAGATATAGGGGTTGGAGAGCGAGGAGATATAGGGGTTGGAGAGCGAGGAGATATAGGGGTTGGAGAGCGAGGAGATATAGGGGTTGGAGAGCGAGGAGATATAGGGGTTGGAGAGCGAGGAGATATAGGGGTTGGAGAGCGAGGAGATATAGGGGTTGGAGAGCGAGGAGATATAGGGGTTGGAGAGCGAGGAGGAGATATAGGGGTTGGAGAGCGAGGAGATATAGGGGTTGGAGAGGAGTGTGAGGGGTTGGAGAGCAAGGAGATATAGGGGTTGGAGAGCGAGGAGATATAGGGGTTGGAGAGCGAGGAGATAGAGGGGTTGGAGAGCGAGGGGTTGGAGAGCGAGGGGTTGGAGAGCGAGGGGTTGGGGAGCGAGGGGTTGGAGAGCGAGGAGCGAGGGGTTGGAGAGCGAGGAGATATAGGGGTTGGAGAGCGAGGAGATATAGGGGTTGGAGAGCGAGGAGATATAGGGGTTGGAGAGCGAGGAGATATAGGGGTTGGAGAGCGAGGAGATATAGGGGTTGGAGAGCGAGGAGATATAGGGGTTGGAGAGCGAGGAGATATAGGGGTTGGAGAGCGAGGAGATATAGGGGTTGGAGAGCGAGGAGATATAGGGGTTGGAGAGCGAGGAGATATAGGGGTTGGAGAGCGAGGAGATATAGGGGTTGGAGAGCGAGGAGATATAGGGGTTGGAGAGGAGTGTGAGGGGTTGGAGAGCAAGGAGATATAGGGGTTGGAGAGCGAGGAGATATAGGGGTTGGAGAGCGAGGAGATATAGGGGTTGGAGAGCGAGGAGATATAGGGGTTGGAGAGCGAGGAGATATAGGGGTTGGAGAGCGAGGAGCAAGGGGGTTGGAGAGTGAGGGCCGATTGGAGCGGAGAGGAGTGTGAGGAAGGTATTGGAGCGGAGAGGAGTGTGAGGAGGTATTGGAGAGTGTGAGGAGGTATTGGAGAGTGTGGGGAGGGTATTGGAGAGGAGTGTGAGGGGTTGGAGAGGAGTGTGAGGGGTTGGAGAGGAGTGTGAGGGGTTGGAGAGGAGTGTGAGGGGTTGGAGAGGAGTGTGAGGGGTTGGAGAGGAGTGTGAGGGGTTGGAGAGGAGTGTGAGGGTTGGAGAGGAGTGTGAGGGGTTGGAGAGGAGTGTGAGGGGTTGGAGAGGAGTGCGAGGAGGTGTTGGAGAGGAGTGCGAGAGGTGTTGGAGAGGAGTGCGAGGACGAGTGGCATTGGAGAGGTGCGAGGACGAGTGGCATTGAGAGGAGTGCGAGGACGAGTGGCATTGGAGAGGAGTGCGAGGACGAGTGGCATTGGAGAGGAGAGGAGTGCGAGGACGAGTGGCATTGGAGAGGAGAGGAGTGCGAGGACGAGTGGCATTGGAGAGGCGTGAGGGTGGAGAGGAGTGAGGGGTCACATATTATGTGAAATAAAATAAATTGTGTTCATTACACCATTTTAACCATTTTGTAAATTTAATGTGCAGCATGTAAATCAAGATGTCCAAATGTCACACACGTCCATACCCGTGGGATTCCCACGGGTGACCCCCACTAGTATTAAATAATAAATAATAATAATAATATTAAATATAAATATAATATAGAAGAAGAAGATAATTGTTTTTAAAATTGTAGTTGTGCAGCATAGTATGACATTATGGAGAAGGAAAAAGCAATGCTCATACACTTGGGCCCTCTGACATGTTGCAAGGGTTGATTTCAGGTGAAGCCTATCGATTGATATAATCCTAGCGTAGACTTGATGGGCCCTGGCTTCCCTGGCTGATCACCTCCTTCATTGAAGTTGCTTGCAGGGGAATTATTATTATTGAATCGAAGGCTCATTTTTGACATCTGAAGCCACAATGCATGTTTTTGGAAAGTACTGTAGTTTTAAACCCCATCAATTCAGTGTTGATTCGTCCATTGTCCCCTGTGTCCTTGTAGGTCATGCCAATGTGACAAGCAAGGCACATTTCCAAAAGAAGTCATAATCACATTATTTTAAAAAAAAAAATTTTCTCTTAGCATCCTTGAATGAAATGCCCGATTTTAAGTGAAACAAAAGTCAGTCAGGTTGTCTTCCGGGAGCAAATTATTCAGTACATTATAAATTGGGATGACTTTAATGCCAATACATCTTGATCCAATGTTTAAATATAATATCTCGTTGAAATATCTTTAACTAGTCTATTACCATCAGTTTGAATATTTTCTGCATCTTGATTTTTGCTAAATTGTTTTGTTGCAATTTTGTGGCATCTGTGAACGTTTTTACAAGTTCACTTCCTGACTTTGAATTGCTTTATTTAATA
>NC_136267.1:45741648-45744148 GCF_964187855.1 Myxine glutinosa
GGCCATGGGAAGCTTGGCCCAAGTCTTTCACGAACCTGCTGGTCAGGCCCTGATCGACTAAGGTTGGTGCAGGAACCAGCGATAGTTCACCTACTCTTCACGAAGGACACATTGCATGTTCATCTGAGTCTCAATGGGAATTAAAATAAAGTGAAACACACCAAAAATCATTTTTAATAACACTTATTCCTTCTGCATACTTAACTTGTGCAATATATATATATATATATATATTGTTACGGAATCGGAGTACGGCACTCCCCTTACCGAGGGGGTTTAATCCCCTCGTCGTTAAGCTGGCCGTCTCCGTTCGTGGACTCACCCCGCTCCTTTGTGGGATAGGATTGGCCAAGGTGATTGGTCAAGGGATTCCCGGACACCTCTGCCATTCCCTCCACAAAGCAGGTGGTTGGCCCCCCGCTCGAATCCCGGACAAGATGGTAATTGCCGAGCGGTTTAGCAGCCCGGAATCCGAGCCGTTAGCAAAGACTAACCCGATTGTAAAGCGGTTCTGCCAAAATCGTGCCACAGGTACTCGATCAAGAAATCACGAAAGCGATCGTACGAGAAAGAAACGAAAGTAAGGAGGAACAGGTATTTATTACTATTATTTACACAACCAAAGAAACCAAAGGAGAAGGAAAGAAACGAAAGTAATTTACAGAAGAAGAAGAAGACGCAGTGCAATTCTTAATTACTAGGACGTGCCCGTACGTGGGGTGCCCGTTCCTTGCCAAAAAAAAAGAAAAAAAAATGTCTTCGCCCATGCATGCATGGGCGTGCCCATGGGCCCATGGGCGTGCCCGTAAGTGCGTGATGTGACCGTACAATGAATGTATCGTCCCGACGCCGCAGCTCGGATGGCGCTGCAGTTAATCGGGCCTGTATCGGCAGAGTTATTATAAACGTGTACTACAATCGATCGTACCTTACAACAATCAACACAGTAAAACATCAAATAAATAAATACGCTCTCAAATGTGCCGTCCGAGGCAGCGTCTGCTCGCCACGTCAGCATCAGTACGTCGTCACTATGACTATCCGTAAGTCCGGAAGTGACGTCCTCATTTGACTCCGGAAGGTCGCATATCGCAGTTACGATGAATCGCAAATTAGTTTTAATTAGTTTTAAAACATAGTTTAACGCCAACATAGCGCCAACATAGTTTGCCAATGTGAAATAAATGAATACGCTCTCAAATGTGCCGTCCGAGGCAGAGTCTGTTCGCCACGTTCGGCACACGTGATAGCTCGCTGCTCTCTGATTGGTTGAATCGTTTTTTTGGACATAGCTCGGTAACTACTTCTCCGATTAATATGAAACCTTGAAAAGGCACATCCTCAGGTCCCCAGCAATATATCTGGCAAGTTTCAAGTATATCGGACCTGTGGTTGTCAGAGAAACAGCGGTCACAGACAAACACACAGACAAACACACAGACATACAGAGATTACTGGAATTATAGATAGACTAGGGCATTGCCCGTACTATATCTATATCTAAAATTATATCCCCCCCCTCTATTTACATGAAATGGTTTGGTCCAAAGCGAACGGCTTGCGAGTACGGTGACAATCCCCCCCCTCTATTTACATGCAATGGTTTGGTCCAAAGCGAACGGCTTGCGAGTACGGTGACAATCCCCCCCCCCTCTATTTACATGAAAGGTTTGGTCCAAAGCGAACGGCTTCCGGAGTTTGGTAAAGAAATCGCCATCGCGTGCACAAACGCGCAGGAAAGCGAATGAATCGCAAATTCGTTTTTATTAGTTTTAAAACATAGTTTAACGCCAACATAGTTTGCAAACGTGAAATAAATGAATACGCTCTCAAATGTGCCATCCGAGGCAGAGTGTGTCCGCCACGTTCGGCACACGCGATAGTTCGCTGCTCTCTGATTGGTTGAATCGTTTTTTTGGACATAGCTCGGTAAGTAATTGTCCGATTAATATGAAACCTTGAAAAGGCACATCCTCGGGTCCCCAGCAATATACCTGGCAAGTTAAAAGTATATCGGACCCGTGGTTGTCGAGAAACAGCGGTCACAGACAAACGTACAAACGTACAGAGATTACTGGAATTATAGATTAGATACAGGCTTAACTTATTTCCAGGGACAAGACAAAACAAGACAAACTCACTTACACGAATGGGGAATTGCAGGCAGGAATGAATGGAGGGATGAGAAGGTTCAGGTGGGACAACCGGGCTGGAAGGTTTTTTGCAGGTCACAGCAAGCATGTTCGCTCCGGGCTGGAAGCGAGGAGCCGGCAGCTCCACGTATTCGGCTTTACACCGGCAGCTTTCTCATGCGTCCTCTGCCTCATGCGTCCTCTGCCTCATGCGTTCTCTTTCATCAAAGTCCTCTTAGCACGCTCGCTCCCTTCGAGTCCTCGCGAGGGCTTTATGCGCTGGCTTATATAAGAAAGCCCAGCGAACCCTCTGGAACCTCCAGCCACGCCCTGTCAGGCGATCTCACCTTAGCCCTGATTGGCTGGTG
>NC_136267.1:45749148-45834148 GCF_964187855.1 Myxine glutinosa
GGTTAAAGGCGACACAGAAAGAACTAAAAGACGATTTGATAGCGACGAAGAGGGAATGTCAGATGGTACGTGAGGGACTGACAACGAGGTTGGACGAGGTGATAGAGGTAATGGAGACGAAGGACCGGCAGGTGAGGACGCACATGGAAACGGTCAAGGTAGCCTTGGAGGACGAGCTTGAGGAGACGTACCGGGGAATAAAAGAGGTGAAGCAGAAACTAGAAGAAGTGGAAGAAGGGATGAGCGAAATTAAGAAGCGACGGAGAGGGGATAAGAAAGAGATAAAAGAGGAGATAAAAGAATTGGTGCAAAGTCTGTGTTTGGATCGTGATGATGTGCTCATTAACCGGACTAGGGCATGCCCGTACAAAATTATATCCCCCCCCCCTCTATTTACATGAAATGGTTTGGTCCATTCGCAAAGCCAAAGCGAACGGCTTGCGAGTACGGTGACAATCCCCCCCCCTCTATTTACATGAAATGGTTTGGTCCAAAGCGAACGGCTTGCGAGTACGGTGACAATCCCCCCCCTCTATTTACATGAAATGGTTTGGTCCAAAGCGAACGGCTTGCGAGTACGGTGACAATCCCCCCCCTCTATTTACATGAAATGGTTTGGTCCAAAGCGAACGGCTTGCGAGTACGGTGACAATCCCCCCCCCCCCCCTCTATTTACATGAAATGGTTTGGTCCAAAGCGAACGGCTTGCGGAGTTTGGTAAAGAAATCGCCATAGCTCGGTAACTACTTGTCCGATTAATATGAAACCTTGAAAAGGCACATCCTCGGGTCCCCAGCAATATACCTGGCAAGTTTCAAGTATATCGGACCGGTAGTTGTCGAGAAACAGCGGTCGCATACACACACACAGACACACACACACACACACACACACAGAGATTAGTGGAATTATAGATAGATGAGGGATTCGCAGGTGATGGAGGAGAAGCGAAGAGGAAGAGGACCCGGTGTAAGTGGTGACCAATATGGTCGTGCGTATGATGCGCCAGGGGATTTAAGAAGCTTGGGGGTCGAGATGGACCCGGGTGTTCGTGAGAGGCCGTTGGTGAAGTGTGCGACAGGTCTGGTGTGCGAAAAAGGAGGTGTGCAAGAAAGTCCGACTCTGGGGTGTGTGAGGAAAAAGTGCGTGCCAAGGAGTGAGGGTGCTGGCGAGAGTGAGTCGGTCGTAGCGCGTGTGCGAGGGAGCACATGGAAGCGCGGTGTGGTAAGTGTTACAGAGGGTGTGACGGGAGAGTGTGCGCAAGAGTGTGCACGAGAAAGGTGTGTGACGGACGGGTGCATGGGGAAAGAGTGCGCTGTCAAAGGCAAGGAAGAATGCACACCTGTGGTGAGTGTTACAGAGGGTGTAACGGGAGAGTGTGCGCGAGAAAGGTGTGTGACGGACAGGTGCATGAGGAAAGAGTGCGCTGTCAAGAGTAAGGGTGAGTGCGCTGTCAAGAATGGAGGTGAGAGTAGTGAGAGTGACAAGGAGAGTGAGTTGGTTGTGACAGGTGAGCGAGGATGTACACCTGGGATGGAAGGATGCACACCTGGAATGGTAGAGCGTGAGTGGAATGCACGCTGGAGTTGGTGGTGAGGCACGTGGTTGGGTGTGCGAATGAGAGCACACCTGTGATTGTCACAGAGGAGGTGACAGAGGAGGGGGCGCAAAGAGGTGTGTTGGTGAGGTGTGCGACCAACGAATGTGTGCCAAAGTGTTCGGTGGTCAGGTGTGTGACCAAGGCTGTGAGTGGAATGGGTGTACCTGGGTGTGTAAGGAACGGTACAAGGAGCATGGAAACGGCTGGATGTGTGAGCAAGGAACGGGCTGCGGGGTGTAAGCGTCCAGGTGAAGCATCGACGGTAACCGGTTTAGAGGTTAGAGCGACTTTTAGCCGAATCGGGCCCTCGGTGCGTGCTGGGCCTCGCTTTGAACGGCCGCGTCCGTGCTCCACTAGGCGGAGCGGGCAGCCCGATAGAAAGGGTCGTCATGGCGACCACTTTTTGTTGAGGCAGTTCGGCAGGTCGAGATCGGGACATTGGATGGCTCCACGCCGAGATGGTGCGTGGGATCTCGGCCCGGGTAAGCCCCCGTCCCTGCACCGAGTGCCGGACGCATCCAGCCGCTGGCACAGAACAGCCCGCATTCAAGGCTTGGCTTTACGAAGCCGGGCTTTGGACAGGAATTGGCGCACCGAGAGGTATTAGTGAGTAGACTGGGTGATGAGGTTAGTGTTTTGGACCCAAAATTAGAGAAAAACTAAATTTGATGATTGGCAAGGGATTGGCAGTAGTGATTGGCAGATGATGGGCAGTGATTGGCAAATTTTTAATTTGTTGAAATTTGATGTGCAAAATTGGTAGTGAGCGATGGGCCCGGTGGGTAAGGGGGGCATCCCTGCCACCCTTCCCATGTGGGGCAAATGCGCAATAGCTTATGGGGTGTATGGCAGTGAAAACTAGCCCGGGTGGGTTAGGTTATATTGATAGGGCCCTAGCGAAGATGACATTAGGTAACGTTAAGTTTAGTTAGTGACTGATACCTGTAGTGGGGACGCAGGTAGATTAGTGTGGATGATAATGACGAGGGAGCGCAATAGTTTAAAGGGACGACTGGGAAGCGCAAGTTTCAGAAGGGAGTAGTTAGATGAGATGATGCCGTGTGGTTGAGAGTTGAACAGGTGTGATTGCACAGGTGTGCAACTGGACAGGTGTGTGGAGCAGTGTATGAGTAGTGAGTGTGTGGATCAGCGCGAATGCGCTTGGGGAGAGAAGGGTGCAGGTGGCACCAGGTGTGAGAGCACAGGTGTGCAAGTACAGGTGTGTGGAGAGAGTTGGAGTAAGTGGTACGGAGTGGTGTGCATGGTGCGAAGGTGTGGATGGGGGAAGAGTGGACCCCTTTCACGAGTACCCGGGGCGGGTAGTGTAAGTGTTAGGTAGAGGGTATAGGTAAATTGTGGTTGGATATTGGCATCTGTGGTGCGGGTGACAGAATGGTATTTGGATGGGTGCATTAGTGTTGTGGAAATGGCTGGGCGTGTAGCCTGTTAGTGTGTGTAGTTGGTTGGGCACTCCACCACTGTGAGGATGTCGGCCAGGTGAGGCCGCAGGTGGGCTCTGGGAGCCGGTAGAGTTGTAGATGGGGCCCGAGGATCCGGAGGACGGACCCGGGTAGCCCAGTGCCAGAGAGGGCACCGAGTGGGGAGAGCGCCAGAGGGCCTTCCCCAGGTAGTTAGGTTAGGGTAAGGAGCAGGTAAGCTCGGAGGCAACTGCAGTGGTGGAGGTGTCCAGGTGGGTAGACCCGCTGGGAGAGGTACACGCCACAGCCCAGAAATTGTGCGAGGGCACCGGGAGATCAATCGGGGGAGTGAGACCCCAAATTGAAAAGCACCACAGTTTGGTCAATGGGCATTGGTTTTTAGAACCCATAGTGTAAGAGGGCCAATGGTTTGGCAGGAGAAAGACCCCGGGTAATGTAAAGTTGTTAAAGTCATTTAGGAAATAGTTAGGATTGATGAACCTGTCGCACCATACGCAGCCACTTACCTGTGGTGATGATGATGACTCCACACCTGTGTTTTCTTTGTTTGTGTTGCAGAAATGAGAATTGCTGTGAGGATTTGTGAGACGCATCACGATGTGGATGAGACATTGGGGTGATTCCATCTCTCCCTCCCTAGGAGGGACTGATGATGAATTGGTGATAGCAAATTATGATGTTGAGTTGGAGATGGCAAATTTTGATGAGAGTTGAAAATGGCAAATTTGATTGGTTAGGAGGGAGAGAAGACGAATTTGGTATATGGGAGGAACGGGGAAGACAGTAGGGATGTTTGTTGATTTGTAAAGTAGATGTTTATGGGTAGTGTTGTGTTTTGTGGATACAGTAAGGGGTAAGGGAGGGGCCATGTAGGTTACCTGGTGGGGGGGGGGGGGGGCATACGGTAGGAACGTACCTGTCTCACCTGGTTCCCATGTGCCCCCAGTGTGCATTACCTTGCATTGCGTGCACTTTTGCGCCCTTACCACCTTACTCACTTGTCTGCTTCTTTTGTCTCCCACCTCCGAGGATCTGGCTTTGGGGCAGAGAGAGAGGAGAGAGAGGTGCTGGCTCCGCAGTTGTGGGCCTGCACTTTCGCTGCTTGCTGCCTGGATCGATACACCATATGGACCGCAATTTTGGTGGCCACCCACAATGGACCGCAGTTCTTTTGCGGCCAAGCACCACCCGTGGATGGACCTATGGGTCAACGTGGCACCTATGCCATACAGGTGAACCACTAATAGTTGGCACCCTGACGGCCACAATAAGGAAATGGACGCGGTTGGCGCCTTTCTTTATTTTCTAAGGAAGCCAGAAGGCCAAGTGCACCACACGAAGAGCAAGAGACACCTGCAGGGTTAGGGGTTGTTGTTTTTATTTTAATGAACAATGGTGACTGCACCGGATGGTGCTGACTGTGTGATGGGGTGGTGCTTTTGGTGCTTGGAAGGGGTGCTCTGCACATTATTAAAGGCCGTAAGGCCACAGAGCACTCGTGGGTTGGTGTATCGATGCTGGCATGCGTGCTCTCTCTATGCATAACATCTGCATGTGTTCCTCCAAAAACAGGTCCTGGATCGTAGTGTAAATAGCAGCGTAGTCTTGTAAATAATGCTCCCTACCGGCTGTATGTTTAGTTTGCGAATTCTTTCCGCGATTCGGTTATCCTGTGGGCGTGTTTCTGTGAGGAGAAGGGTGCAACGTCGCAGGGGGACATATTTACTCATTTGTGAATATCTGTAAAACTGTCGCACTCAGGGTAGAGTTAATAGTAGAGGGAACTACATCTGAGTGCCACACTAAAATAGGTAAAAATTTATCGGGTCGGGACGCCCCGAGGGTAGAGAAGGGTGCAATGTTGCGGATATGGCATTTGGCCTCTATATCCGCTTGTAAATATTCCCCTATTTCCCAAATACTCCCCAACTATCCCCAATCCCCCATTCCCTAGTCCCATTGCCTGTAAATAACACTCTGTAGAACCGACCTTCCCCTTTTTCCCCCATTAAATGTCGTGCCCAGGTCCACCGCATCTCACGTAGACAACTTTCGGACATCTTGCTAGTTATTCTTAGTCTATGTCAGTTAAGGACTCGTTGCCATTAATTCTGACTCTTCGTTGCACCAGAATGTGATTGTATGGCACCAGTAGTGAGTTTAGGACCTCCCCATACCTCCTCCCATCTTCCCCATAAAACAACAACAACAATAACAACAACAACAACAACAACAACTACAACAACAACTACAACAACAGAGGGGGGCGGCGCGGCGCGGCGCGGGGAGTGTGCGTCCTCACTCCGGCTTGGTTAGCCGCCATTACCCATGCGCTCCACGGGGTTACCACGAAGGGGCTGGCTGTCAGCTCCTCGTCAGGGGCGGAGCCCGGTAACCCCCCGCAGCCAGTGAGAAGCGGCGGGCCGATTCCATCTGGGGCGGAGCTAGCGAGCCGAGGGCGTGTCACTCCCCGCTGGATATACGCAGCCACTTACCGGACGTGACGTCAGATGCGCCCCCAGCTTGGAGAAAGAACGTCACCTTCCAGCGCTGAGAGAGACCTCCCGCATCTCTGGACCGGACCGGGTCGATTCTGTCCCTGAGCCAAGGTGCACCTTGAGCCATCGACTACCCGCCTTCCTTGCCATCAATCCCCGTGTGAGTCAGTTTTGTCCCGTTTATCTGTCGTCTGTCGGGGCTAATATAAGACCGTGGTTAAGTGCCCACCTTACTATGCTGTACCTCTCATCCCTGTAATCTAAACGTTCCGAACTAATATAACCTCCTCCGGAGGTCTTGAGAACCGTACCCCTTGTGTCGTTGCCTTAATCCCAGCCGTTGTGTCCTTTTCCTTCATTGATTTAGCATAGCGCGACTTAGTCAACGTTCGAGTGTAATCGGGTAACTTGTGCGAACACGGCGGCCATTCCGCTCGGCCCAGCATAACATCAAAGTCGTGTCCGTAACAATATATATATGTATATATATATATATATATATATATATATATATATATATATATATATATATATATATATATATATATATATATATATATATATACACATACACAATACAGTCAGGTGAAAAAGTAAGTACACCCCATGTAAAGTTTTGACTTTTTCAACATATTTCAACATACAGCTATTTGATCTTCATTTCAACAATATTGACAGATAAAGGTGATATAATATAACAAATATCATGAAACATTTACATTTTGTAGTCCATTGTATAATTTAAATAAACAAAAATGCAGATTTCGCAAGTGGAAAAAGTAATACACCCCAACATTTATCACCACTTCAAATACCTAAAATTAGAATCGGGTGCACCAGCTCAGGTGCAAATGATTAGAACATCGTTAGAGAGGATTTTGGAGGATCCTGTCTTATTTAAACCTCAGACATTTCGTTTGGTTTGCTCTTTGTTGTTGAAGTGTGCGGCATCACCATGCCTAGATCAAAAGAGCTCTCTGAGGCCTTCAGAAAAAAGGTTATAGATGCCTACGAGTCTAGGAAGGGATTTAAAAAGATCTCGAAAAACAATTTGAAATCAATCATTCGACTGTCCGGAAGATCATCTGCAAGTGGAGAAGATTCCAAACAACTGCCAACTTGTTCAGGCCAGGCCGCCCCAGCAAGTTCAGCCCGAGAGCAGACCGCAAGATGCTGAAAGGTCTCTAAGAACCCCAGAATGTCATCACAGGACCTACAGGTAGCTGTTGCCACTGTTGATGTCAAAGTGCACGAATCTACCATTAGAAAGAGGCTGCACAAATTTGATCTGCATGGGAGGTGTGCCAGGAGGAAACCGTTGCTGTCCAGAAAGAACATCAGGGCAAGACTAAAGTTTGCCAATGATCACCGAGGCAAAGACCAGCACTTCTGGAACAATGTGCTCTGGACAGATGAGTCAACGGTAGACCTATTTGGCCGCAATACCAGAAGACATGTTTGGCAAAAACAAAAGGCAGCATTTGACCACAAGAACCTGATACCAACTGTAAAGCATGGTGGTGGAAATATTATGGTTTGGGCAGCTTTGCTGCATCAGGGCCTGGGAAGCTCACCATCATAGAATCCACTATGAATTCTTTATTGTACCAGAGGGTGCTTGAGGATAATGTGAGGCCATCTGTCGGAAAGTTGAAGCTCAACCGAAGGTGGACCTTGCAACATGACAATGACCCGAAACATACCAGTAAATCCACCAAGGAATGGCTGAAAAGAAAGAAATGGAGGGTTCTGGAATGGCCAAGTGAAAGCTCGGATCTAAATCCCATCGAGATGTTGTGGGGGGATTTGAAACGAGCTGTGCATGCAAGAAACCCCTCAAACATTGCACAGCTGAAAGAATTCTGCATGGAGGAGTGGGCAAAAATTTCTCCCAGTCGATGTCAGAGACTGGTAGATAGTTATACGAAACGCCCACTTGAGGTTGTTTCTGCCAAAGGGGGAAATACCACCTGTTAGAGCCAAGGGTGTACTTTTTCCACATGTGAAATTTGCATTTATGTTTATTTAAATTATACAATGGACTACAAAATGTAAATGTTTCATGATATTTGTTATATTATATCACCTTTATCGATCAATATTGTTGAAATGAAGATCAAATAGCTGTATGTTAAAATATGTTGAAAAAGTCAAAACTTTACATGGGGTGTACTTACTTTTTCACGTGACTGTATGCATATATATATATATATATCTTGTATACAAAAAAAATAAAAAAAATAAATACAGTTCTCTCATAAGGGCAGTCCTCTCAAGGGCTTTGTGCGCGCGTTTATATAGCGCCGCCTAGCGAACCCTCTGGAACTTGCCAGGTGTGCCCTTACCACGCCCCTCACGCCCTTTCACCCGAGCCCTGGTTGGTTGTTGGCTCTTACCGTCTCGCTGCCGCTTCCCGACCTCAACGCCGGCTCCACCCTCTCTCAGGCCTACCTCGTGGCATTTGGCTGGTTTCGAGCGAAAACTCTTGCAGGCAGCGAACAGATTATTTTTTACCTTTGACCCCTTCAAATCAGAACTGGGGCCTACATCAAAGAAGTTGGAGCATTTGACAATGCAGAGTCTCGTTTGGGTATTTGTCTGGGCAACCTTTCAGACAAACCAGTGATTTTCGGTTTAGAATTAATTTTTTTTGCATATTTTCATTGCTAAATGTATAACTTTCATTACTGTGCATGTGAGGTACTTTCTAAATGTCTTAATGATATAGGTGTGGACAAATACCTCATCTGGAACAGGTGTGACTAACTTTGACATGATCTACGTTCAAGGTGTACATCAACATGCGATTAAAATGGTATGGTTAAATCTTACCATGTGTAATTTGAGAAGTATGTGTGTTTGATTAGACCTCATAGGAGTAGGGAAATTATCCTGGATTCTTTGTATGTTAGTTACATGATTTGTTCTTTTGTTTTGAAATGTGCCTGTAGGGACACCGAGGAGGATGGAAGGGAGAGGTAGAAGGGCTTGCGATAGTGGCAACAGCAGTAGTACTGTAACCAATGAACCCGGAGGATGATTTTTACTATTTGTTATGCCAATCTGGACTTCGAGCGAATATGTACCTTTTTGTATAGTATTACAAGTGTTGTGGGCATTCTACAAATACTGCAAGAGCTTGATTCATTACAAGCCTCTGACGGGAAATATGTGAGTCATTTTCATCAAATTCCTTGACCCTCAATTAAGCTGGTGCAGGCTGAACCCAAATAAGCAGCTCTATGTTTCAAGCATATATGGCACCTCGTCATAGAAGTATTGCTTGTGGCCATTTAAACCATGTCTCAGTTCAAATCTAACCAGGTGAACACTTGAGCTGCTTTTACATAAATTCCTTTTTCTTTTTTCCTTTGTTAACATACGCTTCAAATCAAAGTTGGCTTCCAAATCCGGTCACTGACTGGGCATCCTCCTTAGTCCTGCCTTGGCACACCTGAACACCTATCCACCAACAAGGCCTTCATCTGCAGGTTGATGGAGTACCACTCTTCCCTCTGGCCTGGCTCCCTTTCCTCACACCTTGATCAGCTTAACGCTGTGGAAACCAAAGCTTTCAAGATCGTGAACTTGGAATCGCCCGCTCCTCAGCCGAGTCCATGGACCTATCACTTTGCCATCATAGACAGCTCGATGATGTCTTTCAACCACCTCCTTTTCTTGTGCCATGTTTCTGCAGGACACACAGTCCACCAACAACCCCCTCCTTGTGCAATTCCCTAAATCCAGGATCACTGCTCACCTACATTCATTTGTTCCTCTTTTTCCTGCCTGAGGACCAAACTTCCACATTCTCTTCAATCTCATTCTTCCTTACTGATCGTCAAGCCAGGTGTTCACCACCATCTCAGATCATCCCCAATCCAAAACCATGATCATTCCTACCTCTTATTACTAACACCCCGGAGCCCACCTCCTTCCAAATTTTCAGTTTTTCCCCTCTGAAAGACTTGCTTCTGTGTCCATATTATCCACTCTGTGTCCTCTCCTTCCCCTCATTCCCCCCCATACCCATTATTTATCAAAGTCGCCTTCTATTTTGTCCTTCAACCCTGCTGTTACTGTTTCCCCCCTGTCTTTGCTGTTCCTTTTGTTATGTCGAGTCCTGATCTGTTCAGTAATCTAGCTCTTCCACGAGGCTGGGCTCTATATGCTTTAAAAAATTTTTTTTAAATTAAATTCAAATTAAACATTGTCAGAGATTTGTTGCCATGTCTTCTACCATCCAGCAAAATTCCTGCATCTCATGAGTTCTGGAATTAGCAATTCCGTGTTACATTTCTATCTAGCAAGAGGTTTCTTAAAAGTGAAGAACCAGCCTTAGTTCAAGAGTAAATATTGTGAAGTGGAGAAAAGATGTCTGACCAAAGTAGAAAAAAATAATCAATTCAACATTTTAAGCTGAAAGAAAAGTCAACGGCCACGTTAGAGTAGGCTTGTTGAGTAAGTGGCGATCAACCATTTAATTTCCCAACAGTTGGTCTCTGAAAATCTGAAGTCCTTGTACCATGTTAGGCCATAATGAGGGGTCTTGTCAAGCAGGAATCAAATACGATGAACACTGATTATGGGACCAAGTTTGAAATCAAGACCACTCACACCACCACACTTAGCAAAAAGGTCACCTGTATGCACATGCATTCGTATGCAGCGTGTGGCTGCTGATTTTCACATCGGTGCCTCTGATGCAGTGGCACTTGTAGGTTTGAGCAGGAATTTGTAATTTGGTCAGGTTACCAGAGATAACTCCCCAACCCTTCGCGAAAGAAACAGTGGCCTCTTTCACATCCACAATTAGAACGAGAAATCAAAGTTTGCAGACCCTCGCCCTGACTTGGTTTGTGTGGATTTATAGTACGTATTTTATACACTTACTCACATTCTAATTGTACGTACTTTTAGAGGTACTTGGTTGAAAAAGGAGAATTACTGGCTACCAGTATCACATTCTGAGGACAAACAAACAAATGAAAAATCACTCATGGAGCGACACTTGGCAAAACGGAACAAAGTAGAATGGCACTCAGTAGAGCATCCTTTTGACCTCAAAAATAGTTGGTGGTTGAATTCAGTGACCTGATATGCAAATCCTATTCAAATTTCAAGTCAATCGGATGAAAATTGAAGATTTTAGAAATTCGAAAAAAAAGTGGTTGACCTTTGGCCTATGTTGACCTTTTGGCCTACGCTAGTCTCAAAAATAGTTGGTGGTTGAATTCAGTTAGCTGATATGTAAATCATATTCAAATTTCAAGTCATTCGGATGACAATTGAGGATTTTAGAAATTCGAAAAAAAAGTGGTTGACCTTTGGCCTATGTTGACCGTTTGGCCTACGCTAGTCTCAAAAATAGTTGGTGGTTGAATTCAGTTAGCTGATATGTAAATCATATTCAAATTTCAAGTCAATCGGATGAAAATTGAGGATTTTAGAAATTCGAAAAAAAAGTGGTTGACCTTTGGCCTATGTTGACCTTTTGGCCTACGCTAGTCTCAAAAATAGTTGGTGGTTGAATTCAGTTAGCTGATATGTAAATCATATTCAAATTTCAAGTCAATCGGATGAAAATTGAGGATTTTAGAAATTCGAAAAAAAAGTGGTTGACCTTTGGCCTATGTTGACCTTTTGGCCTACGCTAGTCTCAAAAATAGTTGGTGGTTGAATTCAGTTAGCTGATATGTAAATCATATTCAAATTTCAAGTCAATCGGATGAAAATTGAGGATTTTAGAAATTCGAAAAAAAAGTGGTTGACCTTTGGCCTATGTTGACCTTTTGGCCTACGCTAGTCTCAAAAATAGTTGGTGGTTGAATTCAATTAGCTGATATGTAAATCATATTCAAATTTCAAGTCAATCGGATGAAAATTGAGGATTTTAGAAATTCGAAAAAAAAGTGGTTGACCTTTGGCCTATGTTGACCTTTTGGCCTACGCTAGTCTCAAAAATAGTTGGTGGTTGAATTCAGTTTGCTGATATGTAAATCATATTCAAATTTCAAGTCAATCGGATGAAAATTGAAGATTTTAGAAATTCGAAAAAAAAGTGGTTGACCTTTGGCCTATGTTGACTTTTTGGCCTACGCTGATCTCAAAAATAGTTGGTGGTTGAATTCAGTTTGCTGATATGTAAATCATATTCAAATTTCAAGTCAATCGGATGAAAATTGAAGATTTTAGAAATTCGAAAATAAAGTGGTTGACCTTTGGCCTATGTTGACCTTTTGACCTACGCTGATGTCAAAAATAGTTGGTGGTTGAATTCAGTTAGCTGATATGTAAATCATATTCAAATTTCAAGTCAATCGGATGAAAATTGAGGATTTTAGACATTCGAAATTGTTGTTGACCTTTGGCCTATGTTGACCTTTTGGCCTACGCTGATCTCAAAAATAGTTGGTGGTTGAATTCAGTTAGCTGATATGTAAATCATATTCAAATTTCAAGTCAATCGGATGAAAATTGAAGATTTTAGAAATTCGAAAATAAAGTGGTTGACCTTTGGCCTATGTTGACCTTTTGGCCTACGCTGATCTCAAAAATAGTTGGTGGTTGAATTTAATTTGCTGATATGTAAATCATATTCAAATTTCAAGTCAATCGGATGAAAATTGAAGATTTTAGAAATTCGAAAAAAAAGTGGTTGACCTTTGGCCTATGTTGACTTTTTGGCCTACGCTGATCTCAAAAACAGTTGGTGGTTGAATTCAGTTCGCTGATATGTAAATCATTCAAATTTCAAGTCAATCGGATGAAAATTGAGGATTTTAGAAATTCGAAATTGTTGTTGACCTTTGGCCTATGTTGACCTTTTGGCCTACGCTGATCTCAAAAATAGTTGGTGGTTGAATTCAGTTAGCTGATATGTAAATAATATTCAAATTTCAAGTCAATCGGATGAAAATTGAGGATTTTAGAAATTCGAAATTGTTGTTGACCTTTGGCCTATGTTGACCTTTTGGCCTACGCTGATCTCAAAAATAGTTGGTGGTTGAATTTAATTTGCTGATATGTAAATCATTCAAATTTCAAGTCAATCGGATGAAAATTGAAGATTTTAGAAATTCGAAAATAAAGTGGTTGACCTTTGGCCTATGTTGACCTTTTGACCTACGCTGATCTCAAAAATAGTTGGTGGTTGAATTCAGTTAGCTGATATGTAAATCATATTCAAATTTCACGTCAATCGGATGAAAATTGAGGATTTTTTAAATTGTTGTTGACCTTTTTGTTTTTGCTCCCGAGATTCACCTCCCGACTTGCACCGACAAACATCCCAGATCAGCATCCTGTGAAGTTGTTGTGTTTGAATGCGGCACTTTGCACGCCACGTGTTCCAATCAGCGCCAAATCCCAACTGCACGTGGAACCAAAACGTGCGGGACAAGCGCCGCACCCGCCATACATAAATCAATAAACATTACACCGGAAGAGCTCAGAAAACAACACGAAAACCTTCCCAAGTCCTGTGAAAGTGGATTATATTTATTAATGAATATTATTCCCACCGAGTGAGAGCATTTGGATGGATTTGCCAATGGAAACCGTGAGGTGAAAGTGACGATTCTCCAAACACCGCCCATCCTACGTGGCCTGGTTACCATGGCGTCGGTGGTCGGCCCGAGGAAAACGTTCCTGTGGAGTTTGTCCGTCATTTACGCGATCGCCTTCCTTTCCCTGTACGTGCAAGTGCCGGGTGAGTGTTTGATCCGGATTCCTTCGCTTCGCTTCGGTGTATTCGTTCCGTTGTTTGCACCGAGACGGTCGTGTTTAGGCCTCGGTATTCGCCTGCTTCGGCTCCGGCCCTATGTGGCTTCACTTTCCCGCTAGGCCCGCTAGGCCAGGCCCCCAGGCTGCTGGGCTGGGACGTTTTCCGCATGCTATAAATAAATGCTTATTCGTAATGAAGAAACCGTCTCCGCGTTTGTACCGTATGTCTGTAATAACGGAATGTGATTATTAAAATTGCAGTAATGTTGCTTATTGATGCGGTCGGGGTGTGTTCCGTTATCGAGCGGCTCGAACAAGCACTCCGACGGAACGGAGCGCTCGGCACCGCTTAACAACATGGCGGCCTCCATGTTAACAATGCTGTCGTGGTATTCGAGCACACTCTGTCCGGGCAGGCTTTTCAGTTTTACTCGGTTCTCTTGTTACAGCGACGTCCCCAAACGAATTAATTGTGTGAGCAGCGACTGCAGAGAGTCTTAGGCGAGGAAATCACCTGCTAAGCTTATCTATGGACCTTCTAGTTCTATTGTGTATTTTGAGGAAGGGTGAGGGGAGGAGGGTTTTGCATGTTTGTAGATTTTAAATAACTAGTACACCCGAATTCAGTTAGCCGATATGTAAATCCTATTCAAATTTCAAATCGATTGGATGAAAATTGAGGATTTTATAAGTACTAGGGCGTGCCCGTACGTGGGTGCAAAAAAACATGCGTGCAAACAACAACAACAAAAAAAAACTTTGAAACCACGTGGCAGTAACGACCACAGAACCCCCCCCTCTATTTACATGAAATGGTTTGGTCCATTCGCAAAGCCAAAGCGAACGACCACAGAACCCCCCCCTCTATTTACATGAAATGGTTTGGTCCATTCGCAAAGCCAAAGCGAACGGCTTGCGAGTACGGTAGAACCCCCCCCTCTATTTACATGAAATGGTTTGGTCCATTCGCAAAGCCAAAGCGAACGGCGAACGGCTAAATCGCCATAGCTCGGTAACTACTTCTCCGATTAATATGAAACCTTGAAAAGGCACATCCTCAGGTCCCCAGCAATATACCTGGCAAGTTTCAAGTATATCGGACCGGTAGTTGTCGAGAAACAGCGGTCACAGACAAACACACACACACACACACACACACACACAGACACACAGAGATTACTGGAATTATAGATAGATATAGATAGATGAAAAAAGTTGTGGACCTTTGACCTATGTTGGCCTTGTGACCTATGTTGACCTCAAAAATAGTTGTTGGTTGAATTCAGTTTGCTAAGATGTAAATCCTCAAATTTCAAATACTATCGGATGAAAATTGAGGATTTTAGAGATTAGAAAAAAGTTGTCGACCTTTTACCTATGTTGGCCTTGTGACCTATGTTGACCTCAAATAGTTGCTGGTTGAATTCAGTTTGCTAAGATGTAAATCCTCAAATTTCAAGTCATTCGGATGAAAATTGAGGATTTTAGAAATTTGAGAAAAGTGGTTGCGTTTGGCATACGTTGACCTTTTGACCTCAAATTATATAGGATTCTGTCGGACCACCAACTCTACCGTTCGGTGAAGTTTTGTGAAGATCTGTTTAAAATTGTGACCTGTAGGCAAGTATAAGTGAGCGGACAGACAAACACAAACTGGAGTGAACAACATATTTGGCAAAATTTTGCCAAGTAACACTCGCTTGAAGAAATGATACCAACATGTATATCAGAAGCGCTGATGCTAAAACAGACAAGTCAGGAGACGACGATGGTTCACGAGCGAGCGGTATTCAATGACAAAGGACGGACTATAACCGAAACAGGACAGGCCAGGCCTGGAAATGTCAAAACGAAGGTTACTGACCTTGAAATGAGATAGAAAATAACGTATAATCAGTTATGAGGTTAGTTACACAATTAGTCCATGGGCCCGGACCCGAAATTTCACTAATTGGTACCACCCGAGGTGGCAAGTTCTAGTAATGATTTTTGGAAAGGTGCATGTATGTGGGATACATGCTGATGTGATAGCAATTCTGGACTGGTAGCTTAGTGGTAGTTATCAGCTATTTTATACCCGCACCCTGTGAAAAGGCGTTCGACGGTTCGGATTGATTTAGTCCATGTGTGAAATTTTGGGTACGGGCCCATGGACTAATTGGGCATATTAATCAGAAAGTACTGAGACAACGTAGATCCCAAAATTATCGCTTTATGTCTTATTTTAAACATACAATCTTCACATAGTGTAATTTTGGAATACAACAGCTACTATAATACACGTACGTGATTGTTATGGAAATTGTCACATAAACATGTCACAACATGAAAAGGTCACAACACATATTAATCAAACGGTTTTCTGAATCAAGGGAAAGAAAGTCCAGAGGCTGTACTGAGCTCATCTGCTGAGCCCATCTCAAGTACATGTATGCCACAATAGCTATAAACAGTACTAGTACTCAAATGTTATACAAAATGGTTGGAAATCACATACTAACAGAACTAACAGACTGTAGGCTATGTACCCGGTATGGTCAGGTAGTGCTTCACATAAAGATGAAATGACACAACACATTATCAAAATGTCTACATGTCTACATGTATTCTGAGGGTGTTTCCAGGGAAAGCACGTCCTGTGCTCTTCAGAATAATACTGAGTATGTCAATGTACCAAACTGGCGATATCATAGTCAGTCATCGAACTGCTCGTCTTCATCGGAGTCTCCGAGTTCGAAGGATTCTTTATCTTCCTGTTGTTTCTGGTTACTGCAGGTTTGTAGCTTGCACATGTCTGTGCATGACAGTCCATTGGTCAGGCATGTGCATTTTGGCAATTTGCAGGAACGCACACACTTGCAAGCTAAGAGTTCCAAGACCACATCTGGTGCTGGTGGTGAACGCATCCAGTGGATGGCGAGCTTGCCATCTTCATCCACTGTCCATCCATGCTCGGTAGGGTTTGGCACCGCTGGGCGAGCCTGCAGACAGCACTTCCATATTGCTGCCTGGTAGTTGGCTCGTAGGACGTGCATGAAGAGACAGTCTCTACATGGTGGCAACTGGCTGGACTCGACTCCTCCCCTCTTTGCGCAGAAGAGCTGGTAGCGCAGTTCGTTGACCTCACCAGTCCTAGCAGCTGCACTATACATGCGACAGATGAACTGCTGTACCTTCTCAAATAGTTCTGGGTTGACATCCCATGACTGACCAAGCTGTCTAAACGTCTCCTGGTAGTTACTGTCGTTCCTCACCAGCTTCAGTGCTATCAGCTTCCCACGGCCAGCGAATGCGCTCACAGTGTCACACCCTGTAAAGGCGTGTAGCCCAACCAGGCTGTCACACATGCTGTCTCCAATTGAGGTTGCCAGTTTGCTGATGTCGACAAACCGTGTGCGGTTCTGTGTGCCACATTTCTGGTAGAGGGGGCAGGGGATCTCCTTCTGGAAGGCTACACAGAGCACCATGACATCAGTGTCCTCAGCTGTGACTACGACTGCCTTTGAGCCAGCATTTGCAGCATGCAATGCATGCAGGAGCAGACGGGTATCCGCTTCTTCTTGTGTCGACTGCAGCTCTGACACTTCCACCCATTCATTTTCTGTTATCTTGTAGCATGTTTCCTCACAAGTCACATACAGTTCCTTGTCATGCAGCATCTCTTGGAACCTTGGGAGTTTCCACTGCTCCACCAGGAACTTGATGAGGCTGGTCTTGTTGCAGGCGCTACACAGGAACTTTCTCCATTGCTGGATGTTGTGCCCCCCTGCAAGGCTCTTGTACTGAAGGGCTGTGCTTGCACCACGGTTGAGCCTTTCAGCATCTTTGATCGAAGGCTGGCGGTAAACATCAAATACCACGTCAACCCTCTGACTCTGTCCACACTCATGCAGGACCCTAGACAAGGCCACCTCTGCTAGCTGTGCAAAGGTTTTGTTGTTTCCATTAATCTTTTGCACCAGACTCATCCCATCAATGATGCACGTCGAAGGTGTTGGGATAGTGTCTGCAGGAGATACATTCTTCTCAAGCTCCCTGGCAACTGCGGCCTTGTTCGTCTTTCGTAGGGATCCATCAGCATTTGCCAGTGCCCACGGTAACGGACCTAGTGGGTGGGCCAGGACATCCTTCATGTTCACCTTTCTGCTCTCAGCGACAAGGATCATATGGCTGAACAGTTTTCGATCTGCCTTCAGAACAACATCTTGTGCTTTCTTTCCACGGGATGTCTTTGTGGTGACATTGGCGAATGTCTTCAGGCTTTGCTTGGACATCTTGTCGTGGAATTTGACAGATGGTTGATCCTCATCTAACCTTGTCTTCTTGAATGTCTGGTACACTTCTTCTCCTATTTCAAGCGCCTTCAGAAGGTCCCTGGCCACGTCGGGTGGAGCCATGGTGCCAGTGGACAGACCAATCAGGTCAGTGTTGTCAGGGAACATTGGATTCAGCCAGTTGTTTTCCATGAGATCTATGAGGGACTTGACAGCAGTTTCGTCTTTCCTGATCCTTGGAGCATGTATATCTGGATGAGACAGTTTGGAACTGCCCTGACCTATCATGTCCCTCAGTGCTCTCAGATACATGGTCCTGTACTCAGCTGTCAGGTAGTACTTGCTCACAGCCCCTGGTTTCAAGCTGAACCCCTTTGTCCCTCCTGCCGTCTGGGTGTCTTTGTTAACTGTCTCTTCGGTCGTTTGGTCGACAGGGATTCTTCCGAAGGGGTTGTTGGGACCGAGTTGAACTGAGAATCCCCCTCGCATGAACTCAGCATACACGTCTGGGTGTGTGGTGGGCAGCTGGGACATCTGGGCATAGTAGTATGGGAGGTAGCGTGCATAATTCAGCCTGTCATATGCGAAGCACCATGGGATCATTGCACGAATTGATGCCAGGTGTAGCACCCAGTCTCCCTCTCTTGATGCTCGAATGAGACCCAGCAAGAACTCGACAATGTCCAGATACGACATCCAGAATGCTGAGAGGCTGCCGTTTCCACCTCTGAGGAACTCGAGGTATATTCCAAACAGTTCCATGATGCGTGCGCATGAGCGGTCACCGAGGACCTGCTTCAGGGATGCCTGTGAGATATCTTTGCAGAGGCTGTCAATGATCCTCAGTGTCTCATCCATGTGGACCACATCGTTGGCGTGAGTGGCTTCCAGCCACGAGAGGACTGGATTGTTGGAATCTGTCCATCAGGAAGGTTCGTAGCTAGTTTCAAAATTGCTGCATGTTTTCTGATCTGGGCTGCCCTCAGCAATGTTCTCCATGAGTCAATGTCTTGTAGTGAAACCAGCTTGTCTGTATTGTCATTGGAACAGTGGATGATGCACTCCACTCGTGGCCGCTTTAGTGGCAGGCTGCTTGCTCCGTCAGAGGCCATGTTCAGTCAGTTTTCACCTGCAACATAGAATTATCAATCCACATTACTATGTTGCACAAATTAGTAGTCTGCCAGTCCTTAATTATATTTAATTACACTTAATTAGACTGGTGAAACCAGTGGACTGATATCTGAAAGCAAATCAAGCATTCATGACTGGACTTATTCTAACCAGGCTGCAAATGTATATCACCACTGATGAGGGGAAATCAGCACTTTACATATCTGTCATATATTTTCTGCTTAACTAAATAGACATAATTATTGCAGAGCCTCTTGTTCTTGCCTCACCTACCAGGAAGTATCCACCAGTGGCCAAGTATACGGAATACGGAAGAAAACTGGACACTGCCAGCATCCAACATATATTTTGTTCTTAACTAAGACACTAAAACTGAAGAAAAAGTTAGTTTCCACACATGAATAAATACAAGAATATGTATTATATAGTATAACATACATGTCTTTATTACAAACATCCATTTGCTAAGATATTTAAGCATGTTACATTGTCTATTCAGCTAAAAAAATGATTTGGAAGATGATACTAGTAACAACAGCGCAGAGTTGCGGTATCGCGATTAATGCAAAAACAGCTTTCCTGCAAGAAAAATGAAAAAGCTACCCATTTGGAATTGCTATCACATATTATTTTACTTATATGGGTGTAACAAATAAATTGGCACCATGGAACTTTTGCCACCTCGGGTGGTACCGATATCTGGTCTGGCCCATGGACTAAATACCGAAAATTTGGTTCGATTCTGACAACTTTGAAACTTTGACCTTTGTGACCTTCAAAGGTCGAAGATTCTGAAATTTGTTGGAAAACTTGTATTTCATGATGTATGTGATAATATAAGATCATACTGTACGGCATTTCACCCTATCAGGAAGCGAACAATGTAATAAAACCATCAAAAATCGACTTTTCTAAATTTCGTGACCTTGTGACCTTGACCTTGGGGCGAAAATGAAAAATCGAGCTCCGTGGGGCTAGACACATGACATTGGCCTAACCAAATACCGAAACCCCTGTCAGATTCCACCAAACCCCACCGGAGAAGATGTAGCTTGAACTCGATTACCCCCTAAAAAGACATCTTTTTCGGGCGTGGCTCCGCCCACAATGGGCGCAATACGCCCACTCTCGGCAGGACACAACTAGATCATGATATCGACCTCCCACCCAAGTTTCATCAAGATCGGATGATATCATCGGGTAGTTATGCTGCAGAAAGACACAGACAGACAGACAGACAGACACACACCCATGATGAATATATTCGTCACTTGATAACTCGTGAACCAAAAAGAAACTGTCATACTCTGGACACATCATACGTGCAGAAAATGAGCGTCTGGAGCAATCGACCATGCTTGGTGTGGTTGAGGGAAGAGGTGGAAGAGGCAGAGAATACATGTGCAGGATGGATGGGGTAAAGGCTACAACTAAGCTGTTTCGGCCATAGCTTCAGGAAGCGGTGAAGGATGAAGATGTTTGGAGTAATCTAAGGATGAATATCACCACAAGTTGGCTATGACTTGATTTAACTAGATCATGACATCAACTTGATTTGGATGCTTCCTCAAGCTGACATAATTATTAGATGGTCACTATTCGCTCTGACGATATGGTTTTCAAAACGATATTTTTCTCCCCTACCACCTTCCTCCCACTTTACTCTCATAGGACTTTATGGCAAAGATGGTATCCTGCCGGTGTGGAAACTGGCTTCAGAGGCTGCAGGTCCACGTGCTTCCACGTCTCGTCCCGCTCTACTTTCCTTGGCTACGTTCCTCTCTCTATCCCCCGAGCTGTGCCTCGAGATTACCTGTCTGCTTGGCACCTGTCTGGCACTCTGCGTAGCTCTTGCCGAACCACTCAGGGACTGTGTGATGTTCCTTGGCCTATGGTTTCTTTACCTGACTGTGCACCAAGTAAGTTTGTTTACCTGTGCCCACGTGCCCCTGTGCCCTACCCCCAATCACCTCCCGCATCCACTTTCCCCAACCGTTGTATCAACGACATAAATGAGTTTGTTCCCAATTTACCCTTTTTTTTTTTTTTTTTTGCGACCCCTCCTTTTTGGTATTATAGCGGATTTGTTATGGTTAAAGTTCAAGGTGGTGTGGGAGGGCGGCTACAGCACATTTATTGCCCTCTGTTTCAGGTTATCGTCAAACTGTTAGAGATTGAAGTGAATTTATAACTGTGGTTGGTTTCTAAACTTAGAGTTGGAAGAGCAGATCTAGTAATTTGCCTTTACATTCTCATCTTTATGATTTTCCCTCCTTTCCATAGGTTGGCCAAGTTTTTCTCTACTTCCAGTGGTAAGTTTGTTGTTTTTATGTAAATAAATATCAATCACGCCTTAACTTATCTATTTGATTCAAATGAGCATCATGGTTGGGGCATCTGCTGAGTCTGGAAGATTGGTTGTTCAAACCCCACCTGAGTCCTACCAAACCCCTTTAAAATTTTTTTTTTTTTTTTTTTTGTATACAAGATCGAGGCTCGTGAAAGAGCTAACATTAATCACACAAAAAGTCAAACCGACACAAACCGACACATGAAACACAAAATAAGGGGAGCGGTTGACAAGATGGGGAGAGAGGGGGAAGGACACAAACACAACATTTGAGAGCAGGGACATCGAGAGAACTGTGGGAGGGAGAGGGCTTGGGGGGAGATGGGAGAGGTATAAAACATATGGACACTGCAAGGACTTCCAGGAAAGAAGTTGGAATTTCGAAAAAGTGTATCTGGGGTGAATTAGTGGGGGTAGAAAAGATCAAGGTTTTGGATGGGGGAAGACAAGAGATGGTGGTGAACAGCTGTTTTAAAGACCTGGAGGGAGGAGTGGGATTGAAGGGAGTGAGGGAGTTTGTTCCAGAGGCGGGATAAAAGGGGAATGAAAGAGTGAAGGTGAGCAGAGAGTCTAGATTTTGGCAGTGTAACCATAAGAGGGTTGCTGGCAGATCTTGTGCGACCTGTAGGAATATTTGGGGGACAGAGCACAGAGAGAGCTGGGGGAGCAAGGCCGGAGAGGAGTCGGTAGAAGACAGAAAGACCACCAACCTGCCTGCGGTGAGTGAGTGAAAGGCCCTCGGAGTTAGCTTCATCGCAGGAGATTCCAATGATTCTGAAAGCTTTGGTTTCAACAGCGTGAAGCCGAGCTAGGTGTGAGGCGGGAGCACCGGCCCAGAGGGGGCAACAGTATTCCATTGAGCTGTGGATGAAAGCCTTGTATGTGGTGAGGAGCTCAGTTGTGCCAAGGAAGGACTTCGCATGACGGAGGATGCCCAGTCGGCGACTGTCTTTGGAGACCAGCTTGGAAATGTGGTTTCCCAAGAAAGATCATGGCAGATAGTGAGACCCAAAAGCTTGAGCGGCAGAACTTCTTGGAGAGGATTGTTGAGAAAGTAGATGGGAGGGAGGGATGATGGGATGGGAGGGTTTGTGCGGCTTCCTTGCTTGATGCTTGGCATTGAAGAGGATGGAGCACGGGCAAATGACCATTGGTTGGCAACTATTGTACAGACTTGATGGGCCTAATGGCCTCCTCCTGGGTTTAAATCCCTTGTAAGGGAACATGTACAATCCTCTGCACAGCATCTGACCAGTGTGGCCCTACATGTATAACTACCAGAGTTACCCGGCGTTGCCCGGAAAAGAAATAGTCACGCAATTTAGTTTTGATATTCTGTTTATTTGTAGTGGGCTTTTTGTAGTCCGAGGAAGCCACGCCCCTTGGACGCGCCCCCAGTCAAAATCTGATGCGCCCATGTTTTTTGTCGTGAAAAGTTACCCACCCCCCCCCTTTTTGTCGTGAAAAGTTACCCCCCCCCCCCATGGACCCCCTCTTCCCTCTCCAAGTCGCTTCCTTAGGCTGTCCATGAGGCACAACCGAACAAACAGATGTTCACAAATAGGGATATAAAAAAAATAGATTTCACACTTCAGATGATTGTATGTCTTCTCTGGAAGTGTAGATACAGTGCGATCCATAAGTATTGGAACAGTGAAGTCAAATTTGTTATTATTTCTGTATATTTCCTGTCACTCAATAAATTTGGATTTGACATCAAAAGATGAATACGAGGCAAGAGTGCAGAAGGGCAGCTTTTATTTCTTGGTATTTATATGCGTATATGTTTTACCATTGTAGAACAATAGCACTTTTTATGTTCAGTCCCCCCCCATTTTTGATAAGCATAAGTATTGAAACAGATGACGGACAGGTGTTTCTTGTTGCTCGGGTGTTTCTTATTGCATTGTTCGTTCACACATAAAAGAGCTGTGAATGTCTAGTCTTGTTTTAGCCTTTGCTTTTGTCTTTGGAGTCAGTGGACATAAATCAACATGAAGACCAGAGAACTGTCTATGAAAGGAGAGCAAGCAATTTGGAAGCTGAAAGAACAGATTAATTCAAATTGGACCACAGCACAAAAATTGGGCACAGAAAATACAACAATTTGGAATATCTTGGAAAAAGAAAGAAACCACAAGTGCACTTTGCAATAGACAACGGCCATGTCGGCCAAGAAAAACAACTGCAGTTGATGACAGAAAAATCATCGGAGCTGTGAAGAAAAACCCTCAAACAAATGTCAGTGACATCACCAACAACCTCCAGAGTACAAGGGTGAAAGTATCACAATCTACAGTTTGCAAAAGACCAACAGCAGAATTACAAAGGCTACACAGAAAGATGCAAACCTCTCAACATCACCAAAATAGAAAGGCCAAATTGTAATTTGCCTATAAGTACATAGTTGAGCCAGTGAGTTCTGGAACAAAGTTTTATGGACAGATGAGACCAAGATAAACCTTTACCAAAGCGACGTAAAGGCAAAAGTGTGGAGGAAGGTGGGAGCTGAATGTGATCCAAAGCATACCACCTTGTCCGTGAAGCATGGTGGAGGTAGTGTTATGGCTGCCTCTGGAACTGGCATACTCATTGATGTAATTCATCATCATTGATGATGGAACTAATGATGGCAGCAGCAGAATGAATTTGGAAGTGCACAGAAACATGTCTGGCCGTGTACAAGAAAATACCTCCAAACTTATTGCATGGCACTTCACCATGCAGCAAGATAATGACCCAAAACACACTGCCAATGCAACCAAGGAGTTCATCAGGGGATAAAAGTGGAAGGTTTTACACTGGCCAGGTCAGTCTCCCGATTTAAATCCAATGGAGCATGTATTTTGCTTGCTGAAGAGGAGACTAAAGTCACAAGTTTGATGTCTGGGTTACAGGCTCGATGCAGTTATTGCATGAAAGGGATATGCAACCAAGTATTAACGATTATAATCAAGTTAATCTGTTCCAATACCTATGCTTACCTAAAATGGGTGGACTAAACATATAAAGTGCTATTATTCCACAATGGTGAAGCACATATTCATAGAAATATCAAGAAATAAAAGCTGACCCTCTGTATTAAAAAAAATAATAACCACCTTTAGAGGCCATTTTTCCCCGCAAAGCGGGGGTTGGCCTTTTTCGGGAACCGTGGTTGTTGTTGTTTTTCGGTCCCCTATTTGAAGCAATGTTTTACGGCCGGATGCCCTTCCTGACGCCAACCCTTTTTGCTGCCTTTAACGACAAACAGGGAATTACCAGTGAACTGGTACTCAATTAGCCGACCTCGGAAGGATGACAGGCTGAGTCAACCCCCCTGGCGTTAATTCAGCGATCGACCGGGATTCGAACCCAGGATCCTTGGATCCTAAGCCGGCACCCTAGCCGCTAGCCCAACACCTCTGTATTCTTGCCTCATATTCATCTTTTGATCTAAAATACAGATTTATTGATGAAATAGCAATACTAACAAATTTGACTTCACTGCTCCATTACTTATGGAGGGCACCAAGTTAAACAGCACCTACCTGTAATTTGTGATATCGCATTGGAAAATTATCTGAGGATGGGATGGCTGGATATTTGCGGCATATGATTGATTGAGCTCAAAAATGAAACTGCTGTATGCTCATTGGATGTTGCTGTCAATAGCAGTTACACAGTGATTCGGTGAGTTTCTTGATGCCCATGGAATGAATACGAGTTGTTTTTAGCTCGAGGACATTTTTAAATTTTTTTAATTTTTTTTATTACTGATCTCGTGTAATGCATCGTTATCGATGCCATTCGCATATTGCCTATTGAAATATTTATGGCACTTGTCTCTCATATCTTCCATACACCCCTCCCTTTTCTTTCACATTGCATTTCCCTTGTATTCCCTTTCATCCTGTCCCCCCCCCCCTACTACAAAACCTTTACTTTTCCTCCATATCTTTCCCCTTGGCACCCAATTTCTTTCCTTTCTTTCTTTCCAATTTCTTTCTTTCCTCCCAATTTCTAGATAGTCAACTAAGCCCACTTCGTCCTCCCCTCTGCACCTGTAATTTATCATTGGGCCCCTTTGAAAATGAACAATATATCCAATAGGTGATACAACCCATTTTTGTCAAGATTTGCTGTAAACTGAAGCATTGTAATCATATGATATGTGATCCAAAAGACATAGATGATAAGAATTTTTTTTTTTTCGAAATATTTCTGTTTTTATGCCTCCGCCGACAAAGTCACCAGAGGCATTATGTTTTTGGGTTGTCGGTGCATCTGTGATGGGTTTTTGTTACCGCGATAACTTTATGGCTGAAGGATCTGAGTTGAGCTTGGTAGAAATATGTATAATGATGCCAAGATTAACTGATTAGATTATGGGGTCAAGATGTCAAAGGTCAGATGTCCCATAAGGTAAAAATTATGTTGCTGAAGCAGAGATGGGATTTTGACCAAACTTGGTACACGTATACATTATGATGCAATGATTAGTGGAGAGAATGCGTTTGGCAAAAGTTGTTGTTTGAGCAATCATCTGCAAAGATAACTTGTTTTGTTGAAGTTGCAAAATGTTTTTGAGCAGCATATATCGACCTTAACCAGACTCCTTTTGACATCCCCTCCACAGGGACAGCCTCTTGCTTGAGGTTGGATGGCTCGCTGTGCTCGTCGCTCCGCTAAACATCAGAAAGTGGCGTGAAGTGAAGGCCAAACCTCATGACTCGTCACTCTTTTGGCTCGTACGCTGGCTCCTGTTCCGCCTAATGTTTGCTTCAGGGGTGGTCAAGTTGACCTCTCGTTGCCCGACATGGTGGGGACTCGCAGGTGGGTTTTGGCCTTTTTATGTTGTTGTTAATCAGGTATGGCTTTGCTTCAATTCCCAGGTTGTCACTACTGCTTCATCATCCTTGCATAGGTTTCTCAACAGGTTTTAGTTCCACATTTCTTTTGCCCAGTTATTGTGGAGGGAGATGTTGGTCAAGCATTGTGGACCAAAGAAAACACAACAGATTGGCATGTGGTTCTCTTTTGAATATGCAAATAGTAGTGACAAGTTAAATAGGAACCGATTTCTCAGTAACGTTTAAAAAAATTCTGAATTAGACAGGAGAACCTTTTAGCCAAATGTCTTGCAAAGTCAACAACAGTCTTGTTTGCTCATGCTTCTTGAGGCTTATTGGCCCGTCTGTAATAGGTACTTGAGTACTGTCCTTCTCAATCTGTTAATACAACCATGTTCTGTGATAGTTGCATTATTTGCATAGTTTCAAATTGAATTATTTAGTGCACACATATTGTATATCCTTAGAATGGAGAAGGTGGATCGGACTCGGCAACGGTTGCTAGAGTGAGATGTGCATGGAAGAAGTTTCGGGAACTGATTGGCGTGCTGACTAGGAGGGGAGTGTCGTTGAAGCTGAAGGGAAAGGTGTATGCTGCATGTGTGAGAAGTGTTATGATTTATGGGAGCGAGACATGGGTAATGAATGTAGAGCAGCAACGAAGGGTGGAAATGCGAATGGTTCGGTGGATGTGTGGAGTATCGTTGAGAGAGAGGAAGACAAATGATAAATTGCGAAAGATGATGGGAATGGAGCCTGTGATGGATGCTGTGAAGAGAAACAGGTTGAGATGGTTTGGTCAGGTGTTGAGAAGTGATGAAAATGAATGTAGAAGGAAGTAGAGGACGGGGAAGACCGAGAAAGACTTGGCTAAAGGTGGTGGAAGAACAAATGCGGGCAAGGGGGTTAACAAGGGGAGATGCAGAAAATAGGGCAAAATTGAGAAGATTGTCATTGAGCCCGCAAGGCTAAAGCAAGCTGCTCGAGCAGGGAAAATGGCCTTAAAATGCCTGTTGTGGTGTTATTGTATACTGTATATCGATACAATTGAATTCTAGCTTCTGTTTCCTATTCATTTTTGGGCTAGCACACACACCACCAGGGGGCACTATTTTGGTTATATACAGATCTATTTATACATACAACATGCATTTTAAGGCCATTTTCCCTGCTAGAGCGGGGGTTAGCCAGATCTATATATATATATTGCGGATATGGGATTTGCATCCATCCATATCCGCTTGTAAATATTCCCCTATTTCCTCAATACTTCCCAACTATCCCCAATCCCCCATTCCCTAGTCCCATTTTCTGTAAACAACACTCTGTAGACCCGACCTCCCCCTATTTCCCCCCATTAAATGTCGCATCCAGGTCCACCGCATCTCACGTAGACAACTATAGGACATCTTGCTAGTTATTCTTAGTCTATGTCAGTTAAGGATTCGTTTCCATTAATTCTGACCCTTCGTTGCACCAGAATGTGATTGTATGGCACCGTTAGGAAGTTTAGGACCTCCCAATACCTCCCCGCAGCTCTTCCTCACGGTTCAGAAACAACAACAACAACAACAACAACGGCGGCAGCGGCGTGCACAGGGAGTGCGCATCCTCACTCCGGCTTGGTTGGTAGGGGGTGTTGGGAGGGCACGAGGCCTTCCCCACGAGCCGCCATCAAACATGTGCTCGACGGGGTTACCAAATAGGGGCTCCCTGTCAGCTCCTCGTCAAGGGCGGAGCCCGGTAACCCCCGCACCCAATGGAAGCGGCGGACCGGTCCCATCTGGGGCGGAGCCAACCAGCCGAGGGCGTGTCACTCCCCGCGGAGCATGCGCAGGAAGAGGGAGGTGACGTCAGATGCGCGCTGAGCTTGGAGAAAGAAAGACGCCACCTCCGAGCGCTGTGAGGCCTCCCTGCATCTCTTGGACCGTGCTTGATCCTGTCCCCGAGCCAAGGTGCACCTTGTGCTATCGACTGCCTGTCCCTTCCTGCCATCAATCCCTGTGTAAGTCGGCCTTGTTCCGTTTGTCTGTGGTCTGTCTGGGATAAGATAAGATTGTATTTAAGTGCCCATCTCTTCTGTGTCTTTTACCTCACTCTACCTTGTAATCTACCCCTTTTCTCCACCACTAATTATACCCTCCTCCGGAGGTCTTGAGAACTGTACCCCTTGCGTCGTTTCATTTATCCCAGTCGTTGTGTCCTTTCCAATCATTGATTTAGCGTAGCGCGATTTGGCCAACGTTCGGGTGGAATCGGGTGAGTTGGGGAAGAGTCGGGGAATAACTGTTAGGTCGCGGTAATACACCACCGCTCGGTCGAAATAACATCTAACCGCGATCCGTAACAATATATATATTTATATGCGACAGCTGTATTATATAAAGGGTCTAATGGGGTGTATAGGTCGATGTGGTCGAAGGTGTTTAAAGGTTTGAAAGGGTGTACGGGGTCTTAAGTGGTCTAAAGGGTATAAAATATCTAAAGGATACGTTCCAATAGCAGTGAGGGTCTAAACTATCTAAAAGGTCTAAGGGGGTCTAAATGTCAAGGATCAAAGGGTCTCAGCAGTTTAAAGGGTCTAAAGGTTTAGAAGGTACATTCCAATTGTACATAATGAATAGACTTGGATTTTTGCATACATATACATACATACATACATACATACATACATACATACATACATACATACATACATACTGTTACGGATCCCGGATTTAGGTGAATTACTATTCATGTCATTGCTTATTAATGTTTATTCTATTAAAGGTTGTTGTGGTTAAATGGTTAGAGAGGCTCCGGATAACAGGAGACCGGAAACGGGATAGTGAACCGGAAGGAGAAGAAAAAGACACGAGGTCCGAGAGAAAGCGGCCATCTTCTGCTCCTCGCCCAGCTCCGACGCGAGCGGGGTCGATTTTGATTAGCGTTGGGAACGCTGAGTTTGAAAAGCCCGTCTGGCGAGAGGAGTTACCTGCGCGGGGTGATTGCCTGTTACGTGTCAGGTTGCCGTGGCTTCCTGGAAGGAACCAAGCGTCCGGCACTGTTCGCCTCGACGCCTCCGAGGGCGTGTACGGGTCGCACCTTGGGCCTCGCGCGCTTTGCGAGCCACGCTTTGCTTTGCCCGCTTTGCTTTGCAAGGAGGGGTGCGCTGCAGCAGCTGTTCCCGGTACGCGAGGTGCATGTTTGGAGCACGTCAGCCAGGGGTCCGTTCAACCGCCCGTGTGCGGAGAAGTCGACCTTCACCTTTGTCGGGAGGGGCCCAGAGACATTGTGAGGGACAGTGACTATTGAGGGGTCGTGAGTGGGGAAAGGGGGGAAATATATGAGATGGCCATCTTAGTAATATTGTGATTGATTGTTGATTGTTGTTGATGGATTGAGAATATATTATTAATTAATCCGGATCCTTGGTGTGGGGTTGCTTATTGACCTGAATTGTTTGTGTCTTTCATATTGATTGCATTACGAAAGCGTATAGATCATATATCTTTCTGGCGGGGTCCTCCCACGGTCCGGGGGTCACCAAGACCAGGTAGTTACCGGGAGGACCACGTAACAGAATTGGGGGCTCGTCCAATTGAATTCCGGGATCTAAAATTGTATAAAATAATAAAATAATATTTTTATTAATTAAAATTTATTAATTAAGTATTAATTGGTAAATTTTTGGGAAATTGTGGTAAAGTCTTGGGTGAAGGTTAACAGGTGTTAACGATAGGCACCATGGCGTTTGTGGCACAGAACTTTGCGGTAACCCCGAGTGAGGCACAGTTCCGAGCGTTACTAAAGTCGGACCTCTTGAAATTGGCCAAACATTTTAACTTGGAGGTCCGAACTAATTTGAGGAAGGCAGAGTTGCAGACCGCGGTGATACAATCTATGGTGGGATTAGGAACATGGGACGAGTTAGCCTGGGAGTGGCTACCCGAAGAACCAGAAGACGTGGAGCTCCGGAAACTGGAGTTGCAATTACGGAGCCAGGAACGGATCAAAGAAGAAGAAAGGAAAGCAGAAAAGGAAGGATCAGGAGAGGAAAGGAGAGGGGAACAAGAACTCCAGGAAAGGTTAGAAAGGATGAAAACAGAGGAAAGGAAAGCAGAAGAGAAGAGAAGAGAAACAAGCAGAGGAAAGGAGAGTGGAACGAGAACTCCAGGAAAGGTTAGAAGGGAGAAAAGCAGAGGAGAGGAGAGCTGCAAGGGAACTCGAAGCAGAGGAGAGAAAAGCCGAAAGGGAATTAAAGGAACGTGACATGGCGCTTCAGCAAGAAATTAAATTCAAGGAGCTGGAGTTGAGAGAACGGGGAGAGGTGGTACCACCCTTGCTGACTGGGCCGACACCTAGCCAGAAAACCTGGGATGTGGGCAGACATGTGAGGCTGGTTCCACCCTTCAGTGAAAGGGAAGTCGCTAAATTTTTTCCACACTTTGAGAAAGTGGCTCGACAGTTAAACTGGCCGGAGGAGGCCTGGACCATACTAGTGCAAAGTGTGCTGGTGGGTAAAGCTCAAGAGATTTATTCGGCGCTACCAATGGACCAATGTGCAGATTATGAGGTATTGAAGAAGCACATTCTCAAAGCGTATGAGTTGGTTCCTGAAGCTTACCGGCAAAAATTCAGGAATGCCAGGAAGAGGGAGAGTGAGACCCATGTGGAGTTTGCCAGAGTGAAAGAACACATGTTTGATCGGTGGTGTGAGTCAAAAGGAGTCAGGAATGACTTCGAAGCATTGCGTGACTTGATCCTGGTGGAGGAATTTCAACAGTGTGTCCACGAGGACATCAAAGTGTACCTGCAGGAAAAGAAAGTACCGAAGTTGTGGGACGCAGCCACCATGGCAGATGATTATGCCTTAACACACCGGATAGGGGTCCACGAACCTAACTCCTCGCCTAGATTTCCGCGGGGGAGTTGTGGAACAGCAGGTGCGGAGAACGACAATACATGGCGGCGGCCTTGAGATGATTATGGGGACCACGCTGATACCCGAACTGTTCGAAATCAGAGGGCGACGGGCCGAAGACAAACTTATTTTCCGGGGGGCCCGAGGCAGACCACGAGTTTTTCCTCCAGGCCTACTTGCGCTTTTTGCAAGAAACCTGGACACTTGATGTCCAGTTGTTACCTCATGAAAAGGGAAAACCCAGAGCGGAGTCAGACTATTACAACTCCGAATGCGATGGCAAGCGCAAGAAATCGCCCACAGAAGAGTTACCAACCATTTATTTATGAGGGGTTGGTCTCACTCGAGGGAGACTTGACTAACCCAAGACCTGTTAGGGTATTGAGGGACACAGGAGCCCATCAATCCTTAATGCTTGAAGGCATTTTGCCATTGTCAAAGAGTACCGCAACTGGTGATAGTGTTCGGTTACAAGGGATCGGTGGCTGTGTTAGTGCCCCACTTCATGTTATCCATTTGGAATCCGATTTGGTGTCAGGACCGGTCACCGTCGGTTTACAAGCCACGCTTCCTGTAGAGGGAGTATCTGTGATTATCGGGAATGATTTGGCCGGGGGGGGGGGGCAAATTTATGGTAACCCGAGGGTGGGTAAAGAGCACCGCAGGGGAAATAACACCACCCCAGCTCGGGATGGCGACAAAAGTGCCAAGTTATTTGTAGGGGGACTGAACTTCAACACAGAGGAAGAAGTTCTGACCTCTGTCTTCAACAGATATGGGCCGCTGGTGGAAGTGCGGGTGGTAAAAGACAGGGAAACGCAACGGTCAAGAGGGTTCGGCTTTGTCACGTTTGCAAGCACAAAAGACGCCAGGGAGGCAGAGAAGAATTGGAATGGTAAGGATTTGGAGGGTCGGACCATAACAGTAGGGAAGGCATTTCGTAGGCGTCGAGAGGTCTACAGAAGAGGACCACCTGGCGGTAGTTTTGGTGTTGGCAGCAGCCGATATTACTATTGAGGCTCCCTGAGTTACGGCATCTCCCGAAAGAATGATTGGCAGAGGACTGGCCGAGAAGGAGACCGCCAGTCAGGTGACTGCTGGGACAAGGGGTCCCACCGTAACTGTTAGGAGTCCGGAGAAGTTGAAGCACTCTATATACGGCGGAGCCGCCGAGCCTGGGCTCCTACACGGGCTAACCGTGAACGCCACGTTCTTAAAAGGCGTCCCGGTAGGGAACGTTCCTGCACGGACTAACCGTGAACTCCACGTTCTTAAAGGCGTCCATGTAATGAACTTTCCTCCCCGGACTAACCGTGAACCCCACATTCCTTAAGGCGTCCATGTAGTGAGTACTCAGCTGGGCCTCCATCCAAGAGCAACTAGAAGTTGTTGACGCTTGGTCTAGAGGGAATTACCTTGGAATCTCTAGGGGGTTTTGGTGAAAGTTTGTTGCTTTATTTTTGAGATGCGATAATTGTGCCTGGGGGGGAACAGATGATTTGGGGTATCGTGTTTGTTTATCAAAGTTGGCCGGCCCAGAAAGTTTTCGCGGGGTTCAAACTTTCTTTCTTGAAGGGGGGGAGTGTTACGGATCCCGGATTTAGGTGAATTACTATTCATGTCATTGCTTATTAATGTTTATTCTATTAAAGGTTGTTGTGGTTAAATGGTTAGAGAGGCTCCGGATAACAGGAGACCGGAAACGGGATAGTGAACCGGAAGGAGAAGAAAAAGACACGAGGTCCGAGAGAAAGCGGCCATCTTCTGCTCCTCGCCCAGCTCCGACGCGAGCGGGGTCAATATTGATTAGCGTTGGGAACGCTGAGTTTGAAAAGCCCGTCTGGCGAGAGGAGTTACCTGCGCGGGGTGATTGCCCGTTACGTGTCAGGTTGCCGTGGCTTCCTGGAAGGAACCAAGCGTCCGGCACTGTTCGCCTCGACGCCTCCGAGGGCGTGTACGGGTCGCACCTTGGGCCTCGCGCGCTTTGCGAGCCGCGCTTTGCTTTGCCCGCTTTGCTTTGCAAGGAGGGGTGCGCTGCTGCAGCTGTTCCCGGTACGCGACGTGCACGTTTGGAGCACGTCAGCCAGGGGTCCGTTCAACCGCCCGTGTGCGGAGAAGTCGACCTTCACCTTGGTCGGGAGGGGCCCAGAGACATTGTGAGGGACAGTGACTATTGAGGGGTCGTGAGTGGGGAAAGGGGGGAAATATATGAGATGGCCATCTTAGTAATATTGTGATTGATTGTTGATTGTTGTTGATGGATTGAGAATATATTATTAATTAATCCGGATCCTTGGTGTGGGGTTGCTTATTGACCTGAATTGTTTGTGTCTTTCATATTGATTGCATTACGAAAGCGTATAGATCATATATCTTTCTGGCGGGGTCCTCCCACGGTCCGGGGGTCACCAAGACCAGGTAGTTACCGGGAGGACCACGTAACAATACATACATACATACATACATACATACATACATACATACATACATACATACATACATACATACAGTGCCTACAGAAAGCCTGCACCCCTTTCAAAATGTTCACCTTTTGTGGCCTCAGCCTGGAATTAAATTGCATTAAAGCAGACTTTTTCCACCTTTATTTACACATTGTAACCCACAACTTCCAAGTGAAAAACAAATTTTACACATTTCAGAAAATTTATTTAAAATACAAAACGTGAATATCTTAGTTGGATAAGTGTCCACCCCCCTGAGTTAATACTTGGTCGAAGCACCTTATACAGCATTTACAGCTGTGGGTCTGTTGGGATAGGTCTCTACCAACTTTGCACACCTTGATTGGGCAATATTTGCCCATTGTTCTTTACAGAACTGTTCAAGCTCAGTCAAATTGCATGGGGAGCGTTGATGGACAGCAATCTTCAAGTCGTGCTACAGATTTTCGATTGGATTTACGTCAGGAATCTGACTGGACCACTCAAGGACATTTATATTTTTGTTCCTTTGCCACTCGTGTAGCTTCGGCTGTGTGTTACAGGTCGTTGTCATGCTGAAAGGTGAACTTCCACCCCAAGGTCAGCTTTCTTGCAGAGGGCAGCAGGTTTTTCCTGCTCAGATTTTTCTGTGTTTTGCTCCATCCATCTTCCCTTCTATCCTGACAAGTGCCCCAGTCCCTGCTAATGAGAAACTTCCCCATAACATGATGCTGCCATCACCGTGCTTCACAGTAGGGATGTTCTTTGGGTGAAATGCTGTGTTGGGTTTGTGCCAAACATAATGTTTTGCATTTAAGCCAAAAAGTTCCATTTTGGTTTCATCAGACCACAAAACATTTTGCCACATAGCTTCAGAATCCCTGGAGTGTTTTTTGCATACCTCAAACGGGACTCAAGGTGTACTTTTTTTTTTTTTTTTAGTAATTGCTTCCTTCTTGCCACCCTACCATGCAGGCCAGACTTGTGGAGTGCTTGGGATATTGTTTTCACATGCACACAGTGACCAGTCTTTACCATAATGCCCTGTAACACTTTCTGAGTTGCCATTGGCAGTCTCCTCCTTGCTTGGTAATACAGTTTGGAGGGACAGCCTGATCTAGGCAGGGTCTTGGTGGTATCATATGCCTTCCACTTCTTGATAATTGGCTTGACTGTGCTCCAAGGGTTATTGAAGGCCTTTGAAAATATTTTTATACTCATCCCCAATTCTATGTCTTTCCCCAACTTTATCCCGGAGGTCTTTTGAAAGCTCCTTGGTCTTCATGGTTGAGTCTTTGCTGTGAAATGTACGACTCAGCAGAGGAAACCTACAAGAACAGCTGATTTTATTCTGAATGTCTTTCAATCCTGACAAATCTCACACTCTTACTATGTCTCTCCAAAAAGACCGACTGGAAAACCCTCCCATCTACTTTCTCAACAATCCTCTCCAAGAAGTTCTGTCGCTCAAGCTTTTGGGTCTCACTATATGCCATGATCTTTCTTGGGAAAACCACATTTCCAAGCTGGCCTCCAAAGCCAGTCGCCAACTGGGCATCCTCCATCGTGCGAAGTCCTTCCTTGGCTCACCTGAGCTCCTCACCACATACAAGGCTTTCATCCGCAGCTCAATGGAATACTGTTCCCCCCTCTGGGCCGGTGCTCCTGCCTCACACCTAGCTCGGCTTCACGCTGTTGAAACTAAAGCTTTCAGAATCATTGGAATCTCCTGCGATGAAGCTAACTCCGAGCGCCTTTCACTCACTCACCGCAGGCAGGTTGGTGGTCTTTCTGTCTTCTACCGACTCCTCTCCGGCCTTGCTCCCCCAGCTCTCTCTGTGCTCTGTCCCCCAAATATTCCTACAGGTCGCACAAGATCTGCCAGCAACCCTCTTATGGTTAAACTGCCAAAATCTAGGCTCTCTGCTCACCTTCACTCTTTCATTCCCCTTTTCTCCCGCCTCTGGAACAAACTCCCCCACTCCCTTCAATCCCACTCCTCCCTCCAGATCTTTAAAACAGCTCTTCACCACCATCTCTTATCTTACCCCATCCAAAACCTTGATCTTTTCTACCCCCGCTAATTCACCCCAGATACCCCTTTTTCGAAATTCCAACTTCTTTCCTGGAAGTCCTTGCAGTGTCCATATGTTTTATACCTCTCCCACCTCCCCCCAAGCCCTCTCCCTCCCACAGTTCTCTCGATGTTCCTGCTCTCAAATGTTGTGTTTGTGTCCTTCCCCATCTCTCCCCATCTTGTCAACCGCTCCCCTTATTTTGTGTTTTATGTGTCGGTTTGACTTTTTGTGTGATTAATGTTAGCTCTTTCACGAGCCTCGATCTTGTATACAAAAAAAATAAATAATATCAGAATCACTACAATTTAACACCGGTGGAGGCCAGTTAACTTGGTGTGTGATTTTGAAGGTGACTGGTTATACTTGAGCTAATTTAGAATTGCTATTATAAGGGTATAAGTGGACACTTATACAACCAAGATAATCTAGTTTTGTATTTTTAATCAATTTTCTGAAATTTGTAGAATTTATTTTTCACTTGGAAGTTGTGGGTTATGATGTGTAAATAAAGGTGGAAAAAGCCTGATTTAATGCGATTTAATTCCAGGCTCCAAGGCAACAAAAGGCGAAAATTTTGATGTGGGGTGGGGACTTTCTATAGGCACTGTACAGTGTACATACATAATTTATGTGCATGATGTCTGTGTCATGTCATACCTAGGGTCAGTGTGCTCCTTTTAATTTATCATTCCTGATTGCAAACCTCCTAACTGATGATCAGCAGAGCAGAGACGATGTGTTTGTGTGGCAGACAACACTTGTTGCTAACAGGTCGTGCAGCAAGTGCTGTGATGGGACTCGATCTGTGACTTGCTACCTTGTCAAGTTAGAGTTTGATTTGTATACATACATGTGCACATACCTACAGTACATACATACGTACATGCATCGATACAAACAGTACATGCATACACGATAGCTGAATTATATTAGGACTGATTTTTTTGGATATTGCATTGTGATGCTTTGATGAAATGGTAATACTGTATAAAATATTAGTGATTTAATAACAAAGTACATTTGCCTAAGCTCTGATATGAAGATGCTGTACAACAACAACAACAACAACAACATGCATTTTAAGGCCATTTTCCCTGCTAGAGCAGGGGTTAGCCTTGCGGTCGCCATGACAATCTTCTCCATTTTGCCCTATTTTCTGCATCTCTCCTTGTTAACCCCCTTGCCCGCATTTCTTCTTCCACCATCTTTAGCCAAGTCTTTCTCGGTCTTCCCCGTCCCCTACTTCCTTCTACATTCATTTCCATCACTCTTCTCAACCAGTCACTTTAATCCTTCCTCAACACATGACCAAACCATCTCAACCTGTTCCTCTTCACAGCATCAATCGCAGGCTCTATTCCCATCATCTTTCGCAATTCATCATTTGTCTTCCTCTCTCTCAACGACACTCCGCACATCCACCAAACCATTCGCATTTCCACCCTTTCCAGCCTTCGTTGCTGCTCTACATGCATGACCCATGTCTCACTCACATAAATCACAACACTTCTCACACATGCAGCATACACCTTTCCCTTCAGCTTTAACGACACTCCCCTCCTCATCAGCACACCACTCGGTTCCCGAAACTTCTTCCAAGCACATCTCACTCTAGCAACCGTTGCCGAGTCTGATCCACCTTCTCCATTCAGCATGTCTCCGAGGTAGCAAAATGTTTCCACACCTTCCAGCTTCATGCCGTCTCCAAGATCCAACTCAACATTTCCTCCATCTGCAGCTCCCTTTGTGCACACCTCACATTTGAATGTAGCTGCCACACTGGTTAATGACCCTCTCAGACCACTACATTTTTGATGAACCCACTCAGCGCACATTGTACATTGAATGGAGTTCACTCCGACACTCTTCCTGCACACAGCACATGGCCATTTCCCAGTTCTTTCCACCTCACCACATGCTTTACCACTTGCCATCACCTTCGTCTTTCCTCTATTCACCCTCAGACATTTTGTCTCCAGACATTCCTTCCACTTGTTCATCTTTACCTTCAGTCCATCCATACTTTCTGCAATCAACACCAGATCATCTGCATACAACAACTCCTTTTGTAAACCCTCCTTTACGGTCTGAGCCAGCACCTCCATCACAGCTACAAATAGTAGTGGACTTAGTACCGACCCCTGATGCACTCCCACCTACACCTCAAACTCACCACTGTTCCCGTCCTTCGTCCTTACAGCTGTGCGCACTCTTTTGTACATTGCCATCACAACTCTGATCAACCATTCCTCCACTTCTAACTTCCCCAATGCCCACGTCAATACTTCGCGTGGAACCCCATCGAATGCTTTCTCCAGATCAACAAACCCAAGAAACAACTTCTTCCTCTTTTCCATGTACTTCTCCTGCAACTGCCTCACAATAAAGAGCGTGTCTGTCATTCCTCTTCCTGGCATAAATCCAAACTGCATTTCCGATCAATATAAATCGATGGATCTTTCCTGTCCTTCCTGTCATGGTCAAAAGAGAGAATTCAAAGATCACTTACTGGTGTTCATTCGTATGTCAAATTGCTCGACCTGATTGAATTATGACATTTGTTTGCAATCGTTCTGATCATGTTTTAAAAGTTTGTTGGATAAGGGGACCTTTTTAATTTCTTTTTCAGACAAATTTCCCGGAGGCATTGTTTTTTGGTTGTCCGTCCGGCTTTCCATCCGTCCGTGCATTCGTGATAGGTTTTTGTTACCACGATAACTTAAGAATGACTGAAGGGATCCAAGTCAAACTTTGTATAGGTATGTATAATGATGTAAAGATGAACTGATTCGATTTTGGAGTCATTGATTCAAAGGTCAGAGGTCCCTTTCGGTTAAAGAAATACTGTTAGTGCGATAACTTGTGAACCAATGATGGGATTTGGACCAAACCTGGTATAAGTATTGTTGTGTTCCTGGTGATTAAAATCCTCCAAGGAAACGGATTGCTGAATGAACTTAACACTCCGAGGCGTTCAATTCAATATGACGGTATTAGTTATACGCACGGAGAGGAAGTGGGGGAGAAGCCGTAAGTGCTTACCTTCACGGATCCCACCAGCAGTCTTCACACCTGGATAAATTAACTCGAACAACACGACAGTAAAATGTACAAAAATAAACAGGTTTAATGAAAGAAATGCCGGTAACAAGGAAAGCACGATTAAATAAAACTATCATTCCTAAATGGAGCGCTCCTGCACCAACCCGAATACAGACAAAGGATAAAATAACTGAAAATAAATGTGTTATTTGTGTGGCACTTGTCTCCAATCGGCTGGGGTGTCTCGTCAGGAATCTTCAAGATCATCTGAGGCCTTGGCGTTTTTTGCGCGCGAAACGCGCTTCTAGGCGCGAAGTAGGCCTCCTGTGCGAAGCGAACGAGCAGGTTTGCAGCTCGCTCTTCCAGCCGTGATTGTCCACACGATCTCTGCACGGAAACCGCCGGTCTCCTTCCGCAGTTCCCCTCACGACCACTAAAGATGTCGGAACACGACCGTTCACGATGAAGCTTCCTTGCGCAAGAGCAATGGCGACCGTTCACCATCAAAGTCCGGACCCAAGAGATACGAGAACGTCGGCACACGACTGTTCACCACCAGTTCCAAACCGAGAAGGTCGAGACGACGTCGATGCTGAGAGAGCCAAAATGCGACCGTTCGCTAACAAAGTCCAGAATGAGAAGGGAAGATGTCCGCTGCTTCAACTATTTTGTACCTGCGGCTCTGGCGTCATCCGTGCCTGCTTCACCAATCCCATAGTCCCATCTTACCAGTTTTTGTGCAAATCAAATCCCGGTCCAATCACTGCTCTTCGGGGCGTGGCTCATGACCCTGCCTGTGCCTCTGCGCTCACCAAGTCGGTGTTATCAGCGATAGTGTTCGATGCCTGGTTTCATGTTGGTTTTTAATTGGTGTGATTAATGGCCAATTTCTTACTAGGTGTCTGTAGTGTGGTGTCATAAGGAACACAGGAAAAGATTACTGAGGCAATTACAAACAGGGAATTAATTACCCATAATCCCTCGCTAATTAACAATTGGGGACGAAGATACAAGCTTACCCGACATCCGGTCTACACAGATTCCCTACTTATGATACATCGAGGTTTCTTCGTCTTCACGACAGTTGGAGCATACTAATCTATACAATATACCTGGACTAAGGTATCCTTACCCCCCATAAACGTAACAGTATATATTATTATGCAAAGATGAACTGATTAGATTTCAGCATCAAAGGTCAGAGGTCGTTTCAGGTAAAACTGTGATACATGAGGAGAACAGCTGCAGGGATTTAAGTCAAACTTGGTACAAGTATATATAATAATGTGGGTGGAGGCATATCGGTCGACGTTGCGACATCGAAGAGTGCCGTTCTAGTTCCTCGTAAAATAAATATTTGATGTAACGATTTACAATAATATATGAGGGATTCTTTAAATAATGGGAACATCTAAAACTCTGTGCTCGAGCTTGTACAATGTTATTGCAGTAACTATGGACTGTAGTCCATAATTTTCAGGGGTTTATATTGAGAATGTGAAGGTTTAAAGCCGCTTACTTCAGTGTGTCCATGTCTTTAACCCCACCTTTCTGGCCACCCTAGCTCTACATTACCATTATGAGTCCCAATGCATTCCTACACCTCTGGCCTGGTTTGCTCATCAGTTCCCTGCTTGGTTCCAGCAGCTGTGTGTGGTTGGGACTTACGTCATTGAGATTGCACTCCCGCTTCTCTTCTTCAGCCCATTCCGTCGCCATAGACTGTTTGCTGCATATAGTCAGGTGTGTGTACATTAGTTACTAGTGGCTCATAAAACATTCGTTTGTTGGAACCTCTGTGATTAGCATACTTGGAATTTTGTTAAAATTTAATCTGCTGCAAAAAATTTTTTTCCTCTGTAAGATCAAGGCTCATGGAAGTGTGAGGTGATTGAGCATAAAAAGACAATGAACTGACAGTGAAGTATTCGGGAAACATTTTTGACTCGACAAGCAGGGAGGGAGAGACGCAGGGAGGGAGAGAGAGACGCAGGGAGGGAGAGAGAGACGCAGGGAGGGAGAGAGAGAGACGCAGGGAGGGAGAGAGAGACGCAGGGAGGGAGAGAGAGAGACGCAGGGAGGGAGAGAGAGACGCAGGGAGGGAGAGAGAGACGCAGGGAGGGAGAGAGAGACGCAGGGAGGGAGAGAGAGACGCAGGGAGGGAGAGAGAGACGCAGGGAGGGAGAGAGAGACGCAGGGAGGGAGAGAGAGACGCAGGGAGGGAGAGAGAGACGCAGGGAGGGAGAGAGAGACGCAGGGAGGGAGAGAGAGACGCAGGGAGGGAGAGAGAGACGCAGGGAGGGAGAGAGAGACGCAGGGAGGGAGAGAGAGACGCAGGGAGGGAGAGAGAGACGCAGGGAGGGAGGGAGGGACGCAGGGAGGGAGGGAGGGAGGGAGAGACGCAGGGAGGGAGGGAGGGAGGGAGAGACGCGGGGAGGGAGGGAGGGAGAGACGCGGGGAGGGAGGGAGGGAGGGAGAGACGCAGGGAGGGAGGGAGGGAGGGAGAGATGCAGGGAGGGAGGGAGGGAGAGACGCAGAGAGGAGAGGATATGTGATCAGAGGAGGAGATTGGAGGGAATGTAGTAACTTTCAAATGGGAGAGGTTTGCCTAAGTACAGTGGTTCCCAAACTTTTTTGGTGGTGACCCTGAATACAATCTTATTGTGGTCTGGCGATCCTAAATGCTGTACATGCAGTGTTAATGACCTATCATTTTGATGCATTGTGTTTATTCATATAGGAATTAATTACCAACACATAATGATTTTCAATTTTTTGGACAAAATGAAAAACAAATTTACATGAAAATGCGACTTTATTACACAAATTTTTTCTCAGTGGCTACCGTGATGGGGCTTCATTTTGTGGGTAAGCTCCTCTAAGTTTGGTTTCATGTTGATGGACAAAGCAAAACGCAAATCATGCTGAGGATCGACATGGTTCCTTGCTTTAGTCTTTTTTGCAATAAGATCTGAACATCCTTGTTCACAGAGGTATGTTGTTGGAAAAGGGAGAAGAGCTTTTCCAGCCTCCTGCGTCAGAATGGGCTTATCCTCAAGTTTGGTCCAAAACCTCGAATACGGGAGCTTTTCAACGCGTTGCTTCTGCACTTGATTTTCCTAGAGTTCTACAAGTTATTCTTGAAATCCCGGAATATCTTCTCCGACTTCACTAACGTCCACATTGAACACATTTCTGATCCAACTATGCTTATTGAGGTTGATGTTTTCTGGAAAATACCTGTCCATTTCTTCCTGAAGGTTCTTCAGATGATCTTCGAAAATACTTTTGCCGTCAACAAGGGATATTTCCGACGCATCTTCCATCACAGCACTCAGTTCTGGAAAGGCAGCCGTTTTTTCCTTTAGCCAGTTTTTCTCTCCATAGAGTAAGCTTTTTCCTGAATGAGGCAATTTTTATGTCCACCATGGTATGATTCCGGCCCTGCATGGCTGAATTCGGTTCATTCAGGTGCATGAAGATGTCACCCAAATAGGCAAGCTTTGCCAGCCCAGCAGCGTCTTTAAAGAAGTCTGCCAGTGCATGTCTCCTCTCACGTAAAAAAAAATGTCAATTTCCGTTTTTAGTTCAATAACCCTTCCAATAATCTTCCCTCGAGAGAGCCAACGAACATCAGAGTGGAACAGCAAGACCTGGTGATGTGATCCCATCTCTTCACACATTTTATGGAAAATGCATGAGTTTAAAGCCCTGGCCTTGACAAAATTCACAATTTGGATAGCATTATTGAGAACTACATGGAGGTCTATTTGCAAACATTGAGTGGCAAGGTTTTCCCGATGTAAGAAACAGTGAATTATTATGATATCAGGGTTTTCTGCTTTAACACGAGGAACAAAACCCAAACGACTTCCCATCATAGATGGAGCTCCGTCAGTGCACACAGCCAAACAATTCAACCACTCTAGATCATGTTTCTTAAAAAAATTGTTCATCATATTAAAGATGTCTTCTCCAGTGGTGGTATTTGAGAGGGCATTACAGAAAATATCTTCTTCCAGAATGTCGTCTTATCTGTACCTTACAAAAACCATAAGTTCAGCGTCACCTGCAATGTCTCATGATTCATCCGTTTGCAACGAAAATTTTCCTGCTTTTTTTTCAGTGCCACAATCAGTTGAGCCAAAATATCATCTGAAATGAGATCAATTCGACGTTTGATGCTATTGTCAGAAAGTGGTACCGATTCAATCGTCTTGGCAACATCTGCTCCGCAAACAGTTTTCACCATTGCCACTCCTGCAGGCTTCACCAGCTCCTGTCCAATGTTATTGGGCTTTTTGCATCTTGCAATATACCACACCACTTCAAAGGACGCCAGGGAAGCTTTCTCCAGAGAAAAGGCTGAACTCGAGGGAACATCAATCTGACTTTGTTTTACCTGTTCTTTTGTCCTCCCAGTGACGCGGTGGCTTTTCGACAAAGTTTGGATGAACTGAATGCAAATGACGCTTCAATTTGTTTTCCTTCATAGATTAATTGGCGAGGACTTGCAGGCACTGACACACTGAGGTCAGACATTCCCAGATTTTTCTCTCGGCCTGAGTTTTTGAAAAAAGGCTTCACGAGATTATACAGCAGTTGTGTTTTGCGTTGGGCCATTTTTCCAGTTAAATACCAGACATGGAATGAAAAGAGTTAGGAAACATTGGAAATTGTTAAAAAAGTTAAAAATAACCAATTGTAAAGTTAATTATTATATTATTCCACTCCACACAGTAACATTCATCAAAAACCACACATAAATAAAGACAAGTATGATGCAGGCAATACCTACTTTGTAGTAACTAGATCTCAGCCTCAAGTAAACAAGTGAAAGCACGACTGTCAGATTGTGAACTGTCAACACATGCGAAAATCAAATTTCTTGCATGCGAAAAATTGGTTTTCTAGTACATTCTTGAATGATTCAGAATAAAAATAAATTTTGGCAACCGAATATAATAAAATAAACTCCAATGATAAAACGCATCTGGAACAGTTATGTATATATAAAAATCAAACATTTTTAATTTAAATAAAAACGTTTAACAAATAAAAATGGTGCATTCGATAATTAAGCTCAAAACGCTAAACTTACAGCGCCAACTATAATAACGCATTCAGATAAGAGTGTTACTTAACAACAGGCTCCTCGCTAGTCTGCTTGACGCACGAGTATTGGACGTGAACGGACTCGAACATTATTATATTGCACGTATATGGATGCTGTTGTATCCAGCAATTACCCAAAATGTACTTGATGGTAACATCAACGGTTTAATCCGAAACCTCAACACAGTACAAGCATGCCTATTATGCCTCCAAAAACACTTTCCTTAGCTCCTCCTACTCTCCAAAACCAACCGTCACTTCCGTTCCCATACATATGAACTATAACATGTGAATTCCAAACATAAATTACATGTGAATTATAACACTTGAATTCCAAACACAACAGATGCTATATTATCCGCAACTATTCTACTTTAATTACTATTTCAATAATCCTTCATATTGTGCCAGTGAAGTAATCTCCTTATAACACTGTAGTATTTCTTTTTTTGGAGACCGTCCCGCGACCCTCAGGAACACCCTCACGACCCTCATTGGGGTCGTGCCCATGGGTTTGGGAACCACTGGGCTAAGAGGCGGTGTTAATGGCAATAGCAAACATTGTGTGTGCGTGCATGTGGGGCTTCAACAGCCTCAGGAATACAGTTTCACAAACGTGAATAAACAGGAGCAAACTGTATTTGATGTGTTCAGTAAGTCGGGATGATGGAGTTTCACCTGATGTTTGGTTGATTAACGATTGATTTGTGGCTTCTTCTATCAGGTGTTCCTGCAAGCAATGATTATTCTTACGGGCAACTACAACTTCTTCAATTTACTCACAATTGCACTCTGTCTTTCTCTTGCTGATGACTCCCACCATCAATTTGGGACTCCGGATAAGAAACGCCACTCTTGGGGTAAACTTCATTGCACTCCCTTGGAGATGGGATTGCACTCCTTTAGGGATTGATTGATCATCATTTTCTGTTATCATTACTTTGCTTTGTTTATTTTCTTTATTGAACGACATGTTTGTGTCCCATCTACTCTTTTTTGGCATTATGCCATTACATCCTCTGACTTGTTATAATCTCCTATTCCTTTTCCTTTACCTGCAGGTGGAGGATTAGTTGGCTGGATAGCCCTGCTTGTGGAATTATCTGTATACCTGGTCCTGGCTGTCTGTACCATCTGGTACTTCAATTTGCAGCTAGACTGGTCACAGGGCATTATCTTGTCTCAGACTAGTAAGTAATTGTTCAAGTCATGCTATGCCATAAATTCCACTTCCTGGAAGTGACTACCATGACGTCTTTCTTTTTCACCAAGAACCTATTTTAATTTTTATGGATCTCTGTATAAATTTTTTCCATTCTCATTTTAAAGTTGTTTGCCCTTGCAGTGGCAAACATTGTCACATTTTCAAGAATACTCTCGTATTGAGAGCTATTGATTCTGCATATGTGTCCTCTTGTGACTGCAGTTAATAAATGTAATTAAAATATTCGAATTGTGCCTAAGGCTTGCATTGATCAAAGGTGATGCAAATTGCGTAATTCCGAGACCAAAATGGTTGCTATGTTGTACTTTTTACTGCAGTATGACTGATGTCAATGAATGAAATGTCTTTCTTGCAGTGTTTACTTACTATGACTTCACTCACTGGCTGGGTGTGATGGTTCCCCTTACGATCCTTGCTGGCACACTCTCTCTCGGCTGGGAGATCATAAGTGGATTTCAACGGTTTGTTAAAACAAACTCGCAGTTTGGGCACGAGGGGTGGGGGGAAAGGGCTGTTGAAAAATGAATTTAATATCAGTTGCTTTTTGCTAGTATGGATCTGAAAGATCTATACTATAAAATGAACCGTGCATGTGAGTTCCACCCATTGGTTGGACAGTTCTCCTGACTCCACCCACAATTTTAGACGATGGCTGCCAATTTAAGAACCCTTTGGAATCGCCCTTTGGAATTATCTTTTCTCGCAAGCAGCACTTTTACTGTGGAGGTTATGCAGGTTTACTATTATTTCCGCCTATTTTCTCAAATTGTGAGCTGAACAGGTGACTGCAGATGGGTTTCTGTGAAGTTTGTGATGGCATGATAGGGGAACAGAAAACGTTACATATTCCGCTTTTTTGACGTGGAAATGCCCACTACATCCCCCCCTCCATCCCCCCCCCCCCCCCCCCCAGGCTGCTTCCAAAGTAAGCGGGCGTTTCAAGTCTAACTAGAACGCCACTCAGTAGAGCGCATACTCCCGCCGTGGGTTTAGTTGGAATAATACGTTTTGTTTAACATCCCCTCTCCCCAAAACAATAAATGAAAAAGAAAGTAGGCCCTAACTGCCAGATAATTTATTTTGATATATCTCGGAATTAGAGGAGAAAAATATAATTTAAGAATAAGAATAAAAGCTTTAATGCAGTAAAACAGAAAAATCTTTCCCAAAAAAATTCCTGGATCTGGAATAATATCCTGAGCTTCACCAAAAACTAATCAATTCTTCCTTATCCCAAGGGCAATCATCCCACCAACTTTCATCCAAATCCGTTCAGAACTTTTCCAGATATCTTGTTCACACACACACACACACACACACACACACACACACACACACACACACACACACACACACACACACACACACACACACACACACACACACACACACACACGAATGCGTTACTCCCTGGCGGGAGTAATAAACCTGAAAATCGCAGAGCCAGAATTATTTATTTGGTCTGGGAAGCCCATGTGAGGTTTCTTCTTCTTTAGCCTCTCAACCCTGAGTGAATATGCGATCTTTTTTTTAAAAGTTGGAATTTTGCCAAATCTGTTTTATTCGTTTGTTAATATACCTCAGCCATTGACAAATCTGGAACTAAGTCTTTATAAGTTCATCAAATACTGACACCGCGAATGATATTCGCTGAGCTAAATGTTGATATCTCTTCTGAGATTAAACCCCCCCCCCCCCCCAAAACAGTTTTAAAGCATTATACGTATCAAACGATACATTTTATGAAACGGCGAAACCTAATACACACTTTGGTGGTTTTAAAATGACAGAATATGTCTTTATTAGAAAAAAAAATGAACATTGAAGACGACGCTGCTAAAAAAATACACCGCTCTAACGCATAACCACGAGTTTAAATTACATTTACAACAAATATGAAAACTATTTTCCTATCACAATGTTAAATATAGAAGATAATGTAAAAAAAAAATGAGCCCTATCTTCCAATGGTAAAAAAAATCCTTCAAAAAATTCCTGGATCGGGAATAATATCCTGAGCTTCACCAAAAACTAATCTTCCTTATCCCAAGGGCAATCATCCCACCAACTTTCATCCAAATCCGTTCAGAACTTTTCCAGATATCTTGTTCACAAACACACACACACACGGACACGAGTGAATGCATTGCTCCCTGGCGGGAGTAATAAAATGAGAGGGCTTGCACAATTGCTTAGATGTTGGAAGATTGGGGCTTTTACATCTTATGTACAGGTAGTGGACAAAAAAATGGGGGAAAAATAATAATAATCAACTCACTCAATATGGCATTGGGTTATCATGTGCGGCCAGTATGGTTTGTATGCGCGGTGACATAGAATCCACCAGCGTATGGAATTCTGTAGGTGTGATGCGGCAAAATTCTTCCATAAGAAAGTCTATCGACTCGCACCTATTTGATGGAAGTAGAAAACGCTGTCATTCCAGAATATCCCATAAATGCTCTCTTTATTTTAGATCTGGGGACTGAGAATGCCATGACTTATGGATAACATCAGTATCATGCTCATCAAACCAATGGGTGACCACACGTGCTCTATGGATGGGATATTGGGTGGGTTATTATATGGTGTAAGTCTTTTTATGCCTCTGCCGACAAAGTCGCCGTCGGCATGTTTTCGGGTTGTCCGTCCGTCCGTACGGGCTAAACTTCGTTTTGCTCAGCAACCACATGTCCGATTGAGACTAAACTTTCAGGGTAGGAGTGACACCCATGTAGAATGTTTTTATGATAAATGTGACATCGTAGCTCACGTATGGCAGCCATCTTGGATTAAAAGCGAATAAGTAAAAAATTATTTCTCGGAAACCGCTGAATGGAACAATTTGAAACCTGGCACATTGTCAAGTACTCCCAATGGGGAACAAAAGCATGATAATGATATAGGTGAAGTGGTATACCAGCCAAAAATGTTTTAATCGAATTCATTATCCTAAAAATCTGAAATTGCATGCACATTATCTATGTCCCATTTGTATTGAAATATTAAATTTATGACATCATAGGTCACATGGTTTGGCAGCCATATTGGATTGAAGGAAAATATTAAATAATTGTCTCAGAAACCGCTCACCCTATTGATGCAAAATTTTCCCATTATCTAACAGCACTGTTGCATATAGTTTGAAAATGATGTCATGGGTCACGTGGTTTGTCAGCCATCTTGGATAGAAAAATGAACCTTATCCGATCAACAGGAAACTTCACAAACGCGTTCCACTAACCATGCATATGCAGAGTGATGGCATCTATCCGTTGTGGGACTATGCGGAGGGATATTGGCGACAGTCGCATTGCTCTAGTCTAGTTGATGATTAAAAAAAGGTTAAAAAAGAAAAGCGTCAAACCGGAAATCAAAGCCATAATCAAAAACAAATAAAAGACAATAAATCAAAAACACTAATCAAACAAGTAAATAACAATAAAAGTAAACAAATATCCGGCGATAAATTAATTCCATCCAACAAATAAAAACAAACCCGAAAGCTCACCTTCCCATGTTTAGCCCCTTTGCTTCTGCCGCCCCCAGGAGGGTGGCACAAATGAGGGGTGGGGGGCCTTCTCGGGAGTGAGAGTGAGACCAGCAGTGGACGGGAAAGGGGGGTCTCACACTCTGTAATAATCTTTCCTGGGCAAACCACATTTCCAAGCTGCCTCCAAAGCCAGTTGCCATCTGTGCATCCTCCATTGTGTGAAGTCCTTCCGGTGCACTACTTAGCAACTTGCCATGTACAAAGCTTTCGTCCGCAGCTTGATGGAGTACTGCTCTCCCCTTCGGGCTGGTGCTCCTGCCTCACACGTTGCTTGGCTTCACGCTGTAGAAACCAAAGTTTTCAGGATCGTTGGTATCTCCCACGATGAAGCTGAATCTGAGGGCCTTTTATTCTCACCGCAGGCAGGTTGATGGTCTTTCTATCTTGTACTGACTGCTCTCCGGCCTTGCACCCCCTGCTCTGTCTGTGCTCTGTCCCCCAAATATTCCTGCAGGACGCACCAGATCTGTCAGCAACCCTTGTCTGATGTGAATGGGGGGGAAAGCTGGGAGCATGATGGTAGCTGGGAGGCTTGAAGCTAACCCATCTGCCTGAAGGGCGAGGCCCCCAGACAGGGGGAAGATTGGGGAAAAGCAGGAAGGAGGAGACAAACGAACACAAGATGAAGAAGAAGAACCACATTTTTCCCCGCAGAGCGGGGGTTGGCCTTTTTCGGGCACCGTGGTCCCCTTTTTGAAGCAATGTTTTATGGCTGGATGCCCTTTCTGCCGCCAACCCTGTTAGTCACCTTTTGCGACACACAGGGAATTACCAGTGAAACTGGTATTCAATTTGCTGACCTCGGAAGGATGACAGGCTGAGTCAACCCCCGGCATTAATTCAGCGATTGACCAGGATTCAAACCCAGGATCCTAGGATCCCAAGCCGGTCCCCTAACCGCTAAGCCAACACTAGGCTGTGAACACAGAGACTAGCAGGACAAAAAGTACAAGATAAACAAATAGACGAGATGCAGAAAGAAAAAGTGTGCAGGACGAACACAACAGGCTAACGAGCTGCTTAAGGTGAGAACCAAGGCCCCGCTCGTCTTGCAGCCATGCTCGCCATAATTATAGGCAATCGGGCCTGTGCAGCATTTTTATTCATGACCCTAAGTATGATGGGATATTATTTGCTTAATTAACATATGGGCCCCACCTGTGTGGAAGCCATTGCTTGGTGTCCTTCATTTATCCAGGTGTCTCCATTTAAAAAAAATTTTGTCCACTACCTGTACATACTGGGAGAGGTGGGGAGTGGGAATTAAGGAATAAAAGTATGGTCAAGATGGGTGAAAAGAGGGAATTTGAAGGTGAGATCAAAGTTCTGCCATTTTGTATATGTAATTGTCCCCTAAGTTTGTATTGTTTGATTACGTCCTGTTGGGGAATAAGGGAGGGCCCTCATTCAAAAAGCATTGGTGCAATCAAGTCGGATAAGTTTCTTTGTTTGACAGGTGTCTTTCTGAGCGAGGTTTCTTCCGCCAGTCTTCTTCCATGATCCAGTGGGCTTTCTTCTCTGTTGTAGCTGCTGCAATGTTCTCCACAAGTTTGGTAAGTTTCTGTTCATCACACATAACTACTCGTGCTTTCATTTGTGAGTGAAGGTTTGGGTTTTTTTCTCTTCCTCATTTTAATCTCATCTGAAGTTTGTATTTGGGCTATTGAAAATTGTGTCTTGGTCTTATTTTGAATTTGGGGGTGAGGTTGTAGAAGGGGCAGACAGTCACAAGATCAAACCTTTTACCTTTTTGTATCGCTTCACATATTGGTATTTAATTATAACTGTTATATCCGACATGGAATGACCAGGAATAAGGCCAAACCTGATTGTTAGTGCAGGTAAGACCAGGAATGTTTTTCAATTTCTTTGTGATTGATTCTCAAAATGAAAGGTCATCTGATTATGGATACGGTATGTCTTGTTGAAATTTTTCATGTTAAAATATTGATGGCATTGATATTTTTGAAATGTTTTATGAAAATGAGAGATTGAAGTTGTCACTTTTGCCAGACCCAACTTGAAAATGCAAGTGAAATGTTTTTGCATGCAGTGACAGATTGTTTTTATGAATGCAGACATTTTTCAAATTTCTGGGTTCCTGTTGAGCATATGGCTTCTGATCCTGGGATTCTAAGCTGAATTACTACCTCTGCCACCGAAGGTGGATGGAGGTTATGTTTTCACCCCTGTCTGTCTGTCTGTGAACAAGTTATCTCAAAAAGTTGTGGACGGATACAGAAGAAATTTGGTGGACAGGTAGCTTCTGTGACAAGGACGAAATGATTAGATTTTGGTGAGGATCCGGATCCGGCTAGTAGAAATTTTAAAAGTGATTCTTCACCATCAAGTGATAGGGCCAAAAATGATATATAGCAGGATATCTCAAGTTTTGGACAGATTTGGAATAAAATTGGTGGAGAGATTGCATATGTGACTAGGAAGAATCGATTCGATTTTGGTGAATATGTAAATATGGATTCGTAAACGAGAATTATTTAATTTTCAAGTGATTCTTCACCATTGTGAGACCATCGGGCGAATAGCGATATTGTTACGTTTGTGGGGGTAGATGATGGAATACCATAGTGGAGGCAGGATTGTATAGGTATAGCATGGACCGTGGACGAGTCAGAGACATCTCGATGTATTAAGTAGGGGAACTGGAGCTTAAGTTGTTTACGTGTCTTCACATGAGGGTTAAAGTTATGGTAATTAGATTGGGGTTAAGATTAGTTTTCCCCCAGTATGTGATTACCCTTTGGTTTTTCCCTATGTTTTCACAATTGCAAGAAGGCCAGCAATAAAACCATCCATTAACTAACATAACTGCTGACAGAACCCAGAACATTCCCAGTCGGCAACTAAACCCCGCCTCCAAGAGATCGGAACCGGCAGGCCACGCCCCGAGCTTCGTGATTGGTCAATGACACATGGGGTGTTTCAGTGGAGCTCGGCGATTGGACAGTATGACGTCATTGAGAGGCTTCCAGAAGGAGGAAGAAGAGTGCGTCTCTCTCTGTCGCTGTCTTGGTCGCTTTGTCTCTTGGCACAAACAAGAACCTCGCCATTGTTGGTGTGTTTGGTGTGCTGGGATTTGGTGAGCTTTGGAAGGAGGGTAGGCGCTTTTGCTGTGCTGGCAGCATCTCGACAGATGCAGGCAACATTTGGGCTCATCAAGGAGCTGGGGGTCCGCATGGCACTTGACAATGGAAGGCGAAAGGCGGCCGTCTTGGCTGCTTACTTCGCGCCTGAGCGTTTTCGACGCGTGGTTTCGGTGCCATTTTTGGAGCGCTTCCCGCATAAGTGGCTACACCGGCTGCAACGACAACTAAGCCCCTAAAAGCATTTTGGACCAAAGCTGAGTGCCGGCCGGCTAAAGGGATTTTCTTTTCATGTTATCTTTTCCCCTGTGTCGTATTTGTGACTGAGTTGAGACGTCTCAAAGTAGAATTTTAGTTCTTACTTAAATCTTTATTTCACCACTTTCACCTTGCATTTATTTTTATTAAATCATTATTGTGGCATTTTTTTAATTTGTCGTTTTTCTTTGTTTCTGGGTTTTGGATTAAACCCGTGTGTTCTGTTCAGGTAAGCACCTTGCTGCCTTCCATCCCGCGCGCGCCAAAAATGACCACCAATATTTCGTGAGTTCGCCTCGGGAGTAAAAACGATCGGTCATTCGTCACCCAGTGGTCTTAATCGCTGGGCGATACGACAATATATAACATGATATTTAAAAAAAGGTATTGACGAGTTATGACTAAACTTAGTGGATGAGTTGGTTAGGTGACAAGAACAAGCCGAATAGATTTTGGTTCAGGTCCGAATCCAGATCCGGCCTATCAGTGGGATAGAAAACATAAACTGTTCAGCCTGGTGGAGGTATGCACTCTACTGAGTGCCCTTCTAGTTATAATAAGTTACAGAGACTGCAACTTATTCTGCAGCTTTGCATACCTCAACCAATATGTGTTACTGGAAATGGCTCACAATTGCTGAGTGCTTGGAACAAGAGCATTCATTGGGATCAGTAGGGGACATGTATTGCAAAGCAATTCTTCCAGCTTGTTTTATCTTTGCCTTTCCCAGGTGCCCTATTCATATCTACATCCACACACACATGATATGCTATGGCCAGCTGTGCGGAAGTTGCATGCGGCCGTAGATCCCTGGCAACTCTCGAGCTCCTACGGTTTGTTTAGACGAATGACCGGAGTTGGAGGTAGGCCCGAAGTGGTGATCGAAGGAAGCTGGGAGCTTGAAAGGAATTGGAAGGTGAATGTGCACTGCTTGGGTTAATAAAATGGATTATTCTGCAAATTTTATGTTCTTGAATTCTGAATTATGAATTCTGTCCATCTCTCTCAAGGAGTTGGAGTTTATGTACAAGCCCGGGAACATTTCTACCTCGCCGTCCTTCATTACGCCTCATCAGCCTCGTCTTGATTGGCAGATGTGGTTTGCAGCACTAGGGGACAGGCAGCAAAGCCCATGGTTCGCTTGCTTGCTTCTTCGCATATTGGAGGGCAAGGAAGATGGTAATTGTTTATATAAATATATATATTAGACCGAGACCGAGAAAAGACTTGGCTAAAGGTGGTGGAAGAAGAAATGCGGGCATGGGGAGATGCAGAAAATAGGGCAAAATGGAGAAGATTGTTATGGGGCCCGCAAGGCTAACCCCTGCTCTAGCAGGGAAAATGGCGTTAAAATGCCTGTTGTTGTTGTTGTTGTTGTTGTTGTTGTTGTTGTTGTTGTTGTTGTTGTTGTTGTTGTTGTTGTTGTTGTTGGTGTGTGTGTGTGTGTGTATATATATATATATATATATATATATATATATATATATATATATATATATATATATATATACTGGGTCATTGTACATAGTCTGCTTTTCTGGTCGTCGTGGCGGCTTTTTGGCCGTTGGGTCTGCTCCCTGCTCGGTCCCGGCTCTGCTCCTGGCTTCGCCTGCCCGGCTCTTCCACTGTTGCCTCAGGCCCGCTCCCGGACTGTCCTGCGCCTTGTCTGCCGCTCCGGCCTTTACTGTCTTGCTCGCCGCTTCCACTGGCAAGGCCTACTCGTCCTCCTCGACCTTGGCCTTGTCCTCGTCCCCTTCGCTCCTGCCTGACATGGCTCGAAGGTACTCCGCTGCAAGGCTATGTCTGCTCAACACTTACTCCACCCCATCATGCATCTCTGCAATCAAATACCACGGACTCCTGCGACGACACAGATATATTCATAGAGGCTCTGGTCGTAAGTTTGTTTACTTACAAACAGGTCACTTCATTCCCATACTCTGGTCGGCTCAGCGCACTCCCACTCATCGTCCCAGCGCACCTGGTCACAGCAACGCACACGATCGCACCTCCTGTCTGCAAACCCTGGCTAAATCACCTGAGTTCATCCCCACCGTACAAACAAACATGAAGCTCACTCTGTTTAATACCCGGTCCCTCAACAACAAAAGCCTCATCCTGAACGACTACATTCTGGATAATAAACTGGACTTTCTCTGTCTCACTGAAACCTGGCAACAACCTCTGGACGACTCACTCAACCTCACTACACCCAATGGATATTCATACTTCAAGAAACCACGCTCGGAGGGCCGAGGTGGTGGAATTGCCGTAATACACCGACAGGACATCAAGACCAGCCTCATCTCCATCTCATCTGCTCCATCATTTGAACACCTGGCTTTTAAACTCTCTGGTCACACGCAGTCAGTCATGGCTGTCGTCTACCGCCCTCCCAAACCACACCCATCATTCCTGTCTGACTTCTCCTACTTTCTGATCCAGCTCTGTTCCCTCTCCCCCTCAATCCTCCTCCTCGGTGATTTCAATGTCCACATGGACTCCACTGACTCCACAATAACCACTGACTTCACTGATTTACTCACCTGCTTTAACCTCACTCAACATATCAACTTTCCTACCCATAACCGTGGGCACATTCTGGACCTTGTCTGCTCCACTGGATTAATTTTGCACCATCTCTCTGGCTCCGACCTCACCCTCTCTGACCACTTAGCCATCACTATGACCATCAACATCCCCACCCCAGCACCAAGGCATTATCGCACTATCAACTTCCGTAAGCTAAACGCTCTTTCACCTACCTCATTCTCATCCACCCTCTCTGAAAAAATGTCCACTTCTCCCTTCGTTGACCTCCACACCCCTTCTGACCTCACTGACTACTACAACCACACTCGCTCCTCCTGCCTTGACCAGCTTGTGCCTATAAAAACGAAGACAGTTTCTTTCACCCATTCTGCTCCCTGGTTTACCACCCCTGAACTCCACCTGATAAAAACTCGTGTTCGCCAACTTGAAAGACTCCGCAATAAAACAGGTCTCACAATTCACTCCCAAGCCTACAAGGACCACCTACAGCACTACAAAGATGCCCTCTCCCGTGCCCGCTCCACCTACTACTCTCAAATTATCCACTCTGGCTCTGGAAACCCAAAAGCACTCTTCTCTACAATAAACAAACTCCTCAGCCCCCTGAACACCACCACCCAGTCATTCACAGTAGAAAACTGCATCTCCTTCCTTTCATTCTTTCAAAGCAAAATTGACAACATCTACAACAGCTTAACCACCACCCCACCCGCTCCCCCTCAAACCACCTGCCCCCCCCCTTATCCTGCCAACCCCTGTCTCAGTTCTCCCCAGTCTCCCCAGTCTCCCCTACTGACCTCTCTGAACTCCTCATAGGAATGAAAACTGGCACCTGCACTCTTGACCCTATCCCCTCCAGCTTTGTCAAGGCCTCCCTTCCTGCTCTCTCTCCACTTATCACTGCAACAATAAACTCCTCCCTGTCTACAGGCATCGTCCCACCATCCCTCAAAATTGCTGCTGTTACCCCCATTCTGAAAAAACCTGGACTAAACCCTGACGCCCTAAACAACTTCAGACCCATCTCCAACCTACCCTTTCTGTCAAAAGGTTTGGAACGTGCTGTAGCCACTCAACTCAAACATCACCTCTCTGCCAATAACCTGTATGAAACATTCCAATCCGGATTCCGCTCCAACCACAGTACTGAAACTGCTCTCCTCAAAATCACCAACGACCTTCTCCTCTCCTCTGACGCCGGCAACCTCAACATTCTCATCCTCCTCGACCTCAGCGCCGCCTTTGACACCATCAATCACACCATCCTCCTCACCCGACCTGAAACCACCTTTAACATGACCGGCACTGCCCTCTCTTGGATCAAATCATACCTCTCTGACAGACGCCAGTTCATCTCCATCAATAACTGCAAATACCCCACTGCTCCCCTCCCCCAAGGTGTCCCCCAAGGTTCAGTTCTTGGCCCCCTCCTCTTCATCCTGTACCTGTTCCCCCTTGGTCACTTAATCCGCCGTCATGGTCTCCAATTCCACTGCTTCGCCGATGACATCAAGCTTTTCATCACCACCAAGTCCATCTCCACTGCCACCCACTCTATCCTGACAAACTGCATCACTGAAATAAAATCCTGGCTTCAAATCAACTTCCTCAAACTTAACTATGATAAATCTGAAATAATCATCATTGGCCCAAAAACGCTCACCAAATCCACCCATAACTTTGCCCTCAACATCGACGGCTTCCCAGTATCCACCTCCCCTCACATCCGGAATCTTGGCATCATCTTTGACCGAACCCTCTCCTTCGACAAATACACTAAACAGATCACAAAGACAGCCTTCTTTCACCTGAAAAACATTGCCCGTCTCCGTCCATCCCTCTCCTCCACGGCTGCAGAAACCCTCATCCACGCCTTCATCACCTCCCGTCTGGACTACTGCAACAGCCTCCTCTATGGTTCACCCTCAATAATCACCAATAAACTCCAATACATTCAGAACTCCGCTGCCCGTCTACTCACCCATTCCCGGACCCGTGACCACATCACCCCCGTCCTTTTTAAGCTTCACTGGCTCCCCATCTCCCAGAGAATCCAGTACAAAATCCTCCTCTTGACCTTCAAAGCCCTCCATAACCTGGCCCCATCCTACCTGACTGACCTCCTCCCCAGATACACTCCCACCTGCAACCTCCGCTCTGCTGGTACCAACCTCCTGACCCCCCCCCCCATCCGGACCAAATTCAGATCCTGGGGGGACAGGGCCTTCTCCATCGCTGCTCCCACCCTCTGGAACTCACTACCTCACACCATCAGAGACTCCTCCTCCTCACTCACCACATTCAAAACATCACTCAAGACCCACCTATTCAACACTGCATTCAACATTTAACCCACAGCATTTAACCCCTGACTATCTCTTCTCCTTCTCCTTCCTTTTGCTTTGATTATTTACCTATTGATTTTTGTCTTTTTGCACTTGTTTTTTGTACTCTGTCAAAGCACGTTTGGGCTTCTTGAAAAGCGCTATATAAAATAAATGTATTATTATTATTATTATTATTATTATTATATACAGTGCATTCAGAAAGTATTCAGACCCCTTCACTTTTTTCACATTTTGTTATGTTGCAGACCCCATTATATATATATATGTGTGTATGTATGTGTATATATATATATACTACAACAACAACATGCATTTTAAGGCCATTTTCCCTGCTAGAGTGGGGGTTAGCCTTGCGGTCACCATTGCAAACTTCTCCATTTTGCCCTATTTTCTGCATCTCTCCTTGTTGACCCCCTTGCCCGCATTTCTTCTTCCACCATCTTTAGCCAAGTCTTTCTCGGTCTTCCCCGTCCTCTACTTCCTTCTACATTCATTTCCATCACTCTTCTCAACCAGTCACTTTCATCCTTCCTCAACACATGACCAAACCATCTCAACCTGTTCCTCTTCACAGCATCAATCACAGGCTCTATTCCCATTATCTTTCGCAATTCATCATTTGTCTTCCTCTCTCTCAACGATACTCCGCACATCCATCGAACCATTCGAATTTCCACCCTTTCCAGCCTTCGATGCTGCTCTACGTTCATTACCCATGTCTCGCTCCCATAAATCATAACACTTCTCACACATGCAGCATACACCTTTCCCTTCAGCTTCAACGACACTCCCCTCCTCATCAGCACGCCACTCAGTTCCCGAAACTTCTTCCATGCACATCTCACTCGAGCAACCGTTGCCGAGTCTGATCGACCTTCTCCATTTAGCATGTCTCCGAGGAAGCAAAATGTTTTCACACCTTCCAGCTTCACGCCGTCTCCAAGATCCAACTCAATATTTCCTCCATCTGCAGCTCCCTCTGTGCACACCTTACATTTGAATGTAGCTGCCACACTGGTTAATGACCCTCTCAGACCACTACATTTTAAATGAACCCACTCAGCGCACATTGTACATTAAATGGAGTTCACTCCGACACCCTTCCTGCACACAGCACACGGCCACTTCCCAGTTCTTTCCACCTCACCACATGCTTTACCACTTGCCATCACCTTCATCTTTCCGATATTCACCTTCAGACCTTTTGTCTCCATACATTCCTTCCACTTGTTCATCTTTTCCTTCAGTCCATCCATATTTTCCGCAATCAACACCAGATCATCTGCATACAACAACTCCCATGGTAAACCGTCCTTTACGTTCTGAGCCAGCACATCCATCACAGCTACAAATAGTAGTGGACTTAGTACCGACCCCTGATGCACTCCCACCTTCACCTCAAACTCACCACTGTTCCCGTCCTTCGTCCTTACAGCTGTGCGTGCTGTTTTGTACATTTCTATCACTGCTCTGATTAACCATTCCTCCACCCCTATCTTCCTCAATGCCCATGTCAATACTTTGCGTGGAAACCTATTGAATGCTTTCTCCAGATCAACAAACCCAAGAAACAACTTCTTCCTCTTCTCCATGTACTTCTCCTGCAACTGCCTCACAATAAAAAGCACGTCGGTCGTTCTTCCTGGCATAACTCCAAACTGCATCTCGTCGATCTTCACTTTCTTCCTTATCCTCCTCCTCCAACACCCTTTCCAATACCTTCATTCCATGCTCCATTAACTTTGTCGCTCGCTACGAGCCACACTCCAGAGGGTCAACTTTCCTCTTGTATAGAGGGACGAAGGTACTCAGTTCCCAATCCACTGGAATGCGGCCTTTTTCCCCCACCAGATTACAGATCTCTGTCATTCTCTTCACACCCCAACTTCCTGCTGCCTTCAACATATCTCCCACAACTCCCGTCGGCCCTCCCGCTTTTCTTCTCTTCATTGCTTTTATCGCTTCCTCAACTTCCTTCTCAGTTATCTTCTCTGCCGGTCCTAAAACTGGGTTACTCTCTATGTTGCCATCCCATTCATTCTCTGTATTCAACAGCATTTCCATATATCTTTTCCATCTTCCTTTAATTCCATCTGGGTCCACAACGATTTGTCCCACTTCATCCTTCAAGCAACTCACCCCCATCACATCATCTCTCTTTCGCTATCTGCTTTGCAATCCTGAATACTGCTCTCTGACCTTCTTCCGAATCCAAGCGTTCTCCGAACATTTTCCTACATGCCTCCTGTGCCTTTGCTACCTCTTTCTTTGCAGCCTTCTTGGCTGCCTTATAACTTTCATGCTCTGCTGTTTCTGCTCCCGTACCCTTCGCCTTCTGCCACTCCTTGAACTTCTTCCTCTTCTCGTCAATCCTCTTTCCAACTTCATCATCCCACCACCATGTTTCCGAGTGCCTCGGTGGTCCTTTTGTCCATCCACATACCTCACCAACGGCTCCCAACAGACTAGCTTTCATTGACATCCAACCACTTTCAAGCTCAACCACATCATCCTCCACCCTTACTCAGCCTCTCTTTTAATGCCTCCCTTACTACTGTCACCTCTTTCAACCTCCACACCTTCATTCTCGGTTGGTACTTCACCCGCCGAGCTCTCCTCGCACCTTTCACCCTTATGTCGTAGACAACCAAGTGGTGCTGTGAAACAGCCTCCTCCCCCGGGATCACCTTTGTGTCCTGGAAGTGCCCCCTATCTCGCCTACGCACCATCAGGTAGTCAACGGTTGTCGTCGACCCACCTGACGTGTATGTAACAAGCTTATTATCCTCTTTCTGCAACTGAGTATTACAAATCAACAAATCGGCTCCATCAGCAAACTCCAAAATCCTTTCACCTTCTCCATTTCTCACACCATTTCCATAACCCCCATGAACTCCCTCAAAACCATCCATACTCCTTCCCACATGTCCATTTATGTCTCCTCCTACCACAACAACTTCCTCATCTTTCACGTTTTCCATCAGCTTCTCTATCGCACACCAGAACATGTCCTTCTGTTCATCGCTCCGACCAACCTGCGAAGCATATCCCGAGATGACGTTCACCAAGAGCTTTCCAATCATCATTTTCACCATCATCATCCTATCACTCACTCTAGTCACACTCACCACACTGTCTACAAACTCCTCAGAAAACAGGACACCAACACCATTCATGCCCTCCAGGCACCCTTGCCACACAAACTTGTATTTCTGTCCCTGCCTACCCTTCACCATTCTCACACCACTTCCCTTCCATCTCGTCTCTTGCACACAACATATGTCCACTCTTCTTCTGACCAATACTTCCACCACTTCTCCTGATCTCCCTGTCATTGTCCCTACATTCCATGTCCCAAACCTCAGAAACCGATCACCACTTCGGGCTGTACCCTGCCCATATGTAGTTGTAATTGTCATGGTTCTCTTTATGAGGCAATGTTTTTTATGGCCGGATGCCCTTCCTGACGCCAACCCTCTTGGTCGTCTCTTACGACACGCAGGGATACGTTGTACCTATTCTAATCCAGGGTACACACTGGGAAACGTTTAAAAACATGGAAATTCTGGGGGGGAGGGAGGGAGGGCAGCGTCAGCATCACGGCTGTGGGGGCCCCGTCAGCACCAAGCCACGCTGGCCCGGTCAGCACCACGCCACGTCGGCCCGGTCAGCACCATGCCACGTCGGCCCGGTCAGCACCACACCACGTCGGCCCGGTCAGCACCACACCACGTCGGCCCGGTCAGCACCACACCACGTCGGCCCGGTCAGCACCACACCACGTTGGCCCGGTCAGCACCACACCACGTCGGCCCGGTCAGCACCACACCACGTCGGCCCGGTCAGCACCACACCACGTCGGCCCGGTCAGCACCACACCACGTCGGCCCGGTCAGCACCACACCACGTCGGCCCGGTCAGCACCACACCACGCTCACACCTCTCTGGTGATTTCACAAGGTTAGCGTGGGAAGAACCAAAACAAGGGCCATTCGGCATCCATGGAACCTGAACCACAGGGTAGCGCGCCAGCACCTCAAGATGGGGCTCTTTATGGTCCCGTTCAAATCACAAATTGAGTTGATGAGAGAACCAGCGGCGAAATGCAAGTGATGGGCACTAGAATGGACCCGATGAGTAGAGAAATCAAACATGAGATAGGCAACAAAATGGCGGCTGTTCGGGAAGCCGTATACGAATATGTACGTACTAGTAAAAGTACCTGTGTGTGTCCATGTCCGTGGCAGGGCTGTACCCTTTTTACCATTTGAGCTGTCATCAAATTTTCACCAGAGCTTTATTATGAGAATATGGAGAAGACAAATTAACAATTTTGTCAAAAGGTCAAAGGTCAGCATCACATCAAATCATAAATTTTCATGCGATTACAACAACAACAACATGCATTTTAAAAGCCATTTTCCCTGCTAGAGCGGGGGTTAGCCTTGCGGTCCCCATGACAATCTTCTCTATTTTGCCCTATTTTCTGCATCTCTCCTTGTTAACCCCCGTGCCCGCATTTCTTCTTCCACCCTCTTTAGCCAAGTCTTTCTCGGTCTTCCCCGTCCTCTACTTCCATTCTGCATTCATTTCCATCACTCTTCTCAACCAGTCACTTTCATCCTTCCTCAACACATGACCAAACGATCTCAACCTCTTCCTCTTCACAGCATCAATCACAGGCTCTATTCCCATCATCTTTCGCAATTCATCATTTGTCTTCCTCTCTCTCAACGATACTCCGCACATCCACCGAACCATTCGCATTTCCACCCTTTCCAGCCTTCGTTGCTGCTCTACGTTCATTACCCATGTCTCGCTCCCATAAATCATAACACTTCTCACACATGCAGCATACACCTTTCCCTTCAGCTTCAACGACACTCCCCTCCTCATCAGCACGCCACTCAGTTCCCGAAACCTCTTCCATGCACATCTCACTCTTGCAACCGTTGTCGAGTCTGATCCACCTTCTCCATTCAGCATGTCTCAGAGGTAGCAAAATGTATTCACACCTTCCAGCTTCATGCCGTCTCCAAGATCCAACTCAACATTTCCTCCCTCTGCAGCTCCCTCTGTGCACACCTTACATTTGAATGTAGCTGCCACACTGGTTAATGACCCTCAGGCCACTACATTTTTGATGAACCCACTCAGCGCACATTGTACATTGAATGGAGTTCACTCCGACACCCTTCATGCACACAGCACATTGCCACTTCCCAGTTCTTTCCACCTCAGCACATGCTTTACCACTTGCCATCACCTTCGTCTTTCCTATATTCACCTTCAGACCTTTTGTCTCCATACATTCCTTCCACTTGTTCATCTTTTCCTTCAGTCCATCCATACTTTCCGCAATCAACACCAGATCATCTGCATACAACAACTCCCACGGTAAACCGTCCTTTACGTTCTGAGCCAGCACCTCCATCACAGCTACAAATAGTAATGGACTTAGTACCGACCCCTGATGCACTCCCACCTTCACCTCAAACTCACCACTGTTCCCGTCCTTCGTCCTTACAGCTGTGCGCACTCTTTTGTACAATGCCATCACTACTCTGATCAACCATTCCTCCACTCCTAACTTCCTCAATGCCCATGTCAATACTTCATGTGGAACCCTATCGAATGCTTTCTCCAGATCAACAAACCCAAGAAACAACTTCTTCCTCTTCTCCATGTACTTCTCCTGCAACTGCCTCACAATAAAGAGCGCGTCTGTCGTTCCTCTTCCTGGCATAAATCCAAACTGCATTTCGTCGATCTTCACCTTCTTCCTTATCCTCCTCTCCAACACCCTTTCCAATACCTTCATTCCATGTTCCAATAACTTTATCGCTCGGTACGAGCCACACTCCGGAGGGTCACCTTTCCCCTTGTATAGAGGGACGAGGGTACTCGGTTCCCAATCCACTGGAATGCGGCCTTCTTTCACCACCAGATTATAGATCTCTGTCATTCTCTTCACACCCCAACTTCCTGCTGCCTTCAACATATCTCCCACAACTCCTGTCGGCCCTCCCGCTTTTCTACTCTTCATTGCTTTTATCGCTTCCTCAATTTCCTTCTCAGTTATCTTCTCTCCCGGTCCTAAAACTGGGTTACTCTCAATGTTGCCATCCCATTCATTCTCTGTATTCAACAGCATTTTCATATATCTTTTCCATCTTCCTTTAATTCCATCTGCGTCCACAACGATTTGTCCCTACATTCCATGTCCCAAACCTCAGAAACCGATCTCCACGTGGGGCATCAGACGTTTCTTCGTCATAAATGGAGTGATTTCCACCCTTGCTTCGATCGGGTTCCCCACCTTGAGTTTTGACGAGAGGGAGTGGGGTCCCCCACGGGGTACTTCGGGCTGTACCCTGCCCATATGTAGTTGTAATTGTCATGGTTCTCTTTTTGAGGCAATGTTTTTATGGCTGGATGCCCTTCCTGACGCCAACCCTTTTAGTCGCCTCTTACGACATGCAGGGATATGGTGTACCACTGTACCTATTCTAAACTGGGGTATACACCGGGTGTATGAGTAAACAACCCCGTAAATGTTCCATTTAAGATTTTTAAATAACATAGCATGCTTGATTAAACCTTATTAATAATTTTTATTTGACATGTGATTAGATTTTTAGGGTTCCCTCATTGTCAGCAACACTCGACCTAAACAAAGATAATGGAAATCTGATGCAACAAACCTGGGCATTGTATAGTTAGCAAAGGCCTGCAGGCCTGATGTCTTTGGCCCACCACAAAACCAAGATGGTGGCCATATTATTTTGTGTGGCTGCAATTGTGGGTGGAGTGAAGTGACAAATGTGGGTGTGGTGCGGCAGCTGTCTGACAAATGGATGCACATTTCAAAAATTGACGTCAAACAAGAACCACAACAATAGCAATAACAACCATGCGGACCTTTTGTAGACCTGTGATATGTCACAGGTAAAAGTTGTGGTGATTAGATTTTGGTGAATATCTGGATACAATAATTTTAAGTGATTCTTCACCAGTAAGTAATTGGCCAAATGCGATATATATAGCAGGATATAGCAAAGTTTTGACCAGATTCGGATGACATTTTGTGGACAGGTTGGTTGTGTGACAAGGACGAATTGATTTGATTTTGGTGAATATCTGGATACGATAATTTTTTAAATTTTCTAAGTGATTCTTCACCACTGAAAGATAGGGACAAAAACTATGTATAGCACGATGAATTAATAAAGTTGTGGATGAGTTGGGTAGGTGACGACAAGGCGATTGGATTTTGGTTAAGGTCCAAATGCATATCCGGCCTATCAGCAGGATACAAAACATAAACCGTTTGGATGAGTGGAGGTGTTCGCTCTACTGAGTGCTATTCGAGTTACCACCGCCAACAAAGGTGGTTGGAGGGTATGTTTTCACCCCTGCTTGGCTCTCTGTTTGAGAACAGGATATCTCAAAAGGTTGTGGACAGATTTGGCTGAAATTTGGTGAGAAGTTGAGTATGTGACAAGGATGTAATGATTAGATTCTGGTGAAGATCTGTATCTGCGAATTTTTCAAGCGATTCTTCACCATTGAGAGGGCAAAAAACGATATATAACATGACATATCAAGGTTGGAGACTATTCAGACGAAACTTGGACAGGTTGGGTGTGTGACAAGGAAGAATTGATTAAATTTTGGTGAGAATTCAAATCCGGATCCAGATCAGAGAATTTTAAAATGATTCTTCACCATTGAGTGATGGGGCTAAAACCAATGTAGAGCACGATATCTCAAAGTGATGGACGGATTTGGACTAAACTTGGTGGACAAGTTGGTTGTGTGACAGCGACACATACCGTCGATTCGATTTTTGGTGAAGATCCGATTCCGGATAAAAAAAAGATTTAAAATTTTTTTTATAGCGATTCACCATTGAGTAATAGGGACAAAAAAACAAACCGATATATAACATTATTCAAAAGGTTGTGGATGACTTGACAAAAGTTGGTGGATGAGTTGAGTAAGTGACAAGGACAAGCCAATTAAATTTTGTTTAAGGTGCTGATCCAGATATGATCTATCGGTGGGATACAAAACATAAACTGTTCAGCCTGGTAGATGTATACTCTCTACCGAGTGCTGTTATAGTTCCTTGTGTGGAAGAAGTTGTATCTGCTGTCTATTTTAATGCGTCCCAATTTTGGTGTGTCACCAGTCGCTCCCATAAATTCTTGCTGTTTGTGGAGCTTTTCCAATACATTGAGTTGTGGGAGATATTGAGCAAACGTGCAACCATTTAAATGTTATTGAAACGTTTTCACAAGGAACTTCAATGCAGGCTGAAGCCATTAAGCCCATCAAGCCTGCGCAATCCTGCCCATATTGATGGAACCTTCCATCCCCACTGTTTCTAGGTAACTATTTAATTCCAGTTTAAAGCAATCCACCGTCTGTTTCCACCATTCCACGGAGAGAATTCCATGCATTTTTTACTGAGTGAAAGATTTCCACGCCTTAATGTCGTCCTAAATCTCCACTAATATACACACGTGCTGTGGCTGACCTCTGGTCCTGTCACTATCTATTTGGCACTTCTCCTGTCTATGCCCTTCACAATATTAAACATCTCTTTCAGATCCCCTCGTCATTGCCTCATTTGCAACTTTGAACAGCTGTCTTTGGTTCCAAAGGATACCATGTGTAGTCTCGTCGTGTGTGCCTGTAGCAATGATCGATGTAAAGTAACAGGAAATATTTAACACAATTAAAAGCATTTTTAGATTATTATTGCATGTTAAGAAACAAAGAAAATACAATTAAATAATTTTTAAATCAGTTGATTGAAAGTTAATAAACATTATTTTTTTAAATGTCTTTTTTTTCTTTTTTTTTCCTTTCATGATGAAGCTGTTGAATTTTGATTGGTGGTCTCGTCACAATGTCACCTTTGCTGACAAGTGAGGTTTTGGTCTCGCTGGTCCAGCTGCTCAGTGCAATTTTTTATTTATCTAACCCTGATGTGAAGTAGGATGTGACAAATATTGTTGGTAGTTCAAAAAAATTTTTTTGGTCTCATTTCAGTGCTACGACTAATCCAGTCTGACCAATCAAACTACCCTTTTGTCCGTAAGCCGCCAATATTTGTGCGGGCTCAGCTATACAAGTACCATTATACAAGCATCCTAAAGAATGGGTAAGTTTGCACAATGTTTTGAATGGAAAAAGATCAGCAACCTTGCCATTGTCATAATCTCTTGTTTGTTTGTTTGCTCAGCTCGTTACCGCAAGCCTGGTGGTGGAGGGAGTGGGTGAACGAGTTCCACCCGACTGTGCATCTTCGCCAACCTCAGTTTGAGTTTCAGCTGGCAAAGCTTGGCTGTAAGGTAAGACGTAAGACATGCAGTAGACCAATAAATGCCAGAGTTAGGCCTTAACCAAATTTCCCCCTTTCTTACCTTAATCATTCTTTTCAACTGGCTTTGCACTCAAAAGTTGTGCGACTTGAGCTACTGATTCCTCTTTTCACTACTGCAAAGATTATATATTATTTGTAAATGGTTGTTATTCCCTTAATGGAGGCCAATAAGCTATGAAAATGTCCCCTTTTTTCATTCTTTCGACTGGCTTTAGTAAGATAGTAAAATTACTTGTTTGGATGAGTTATGGATGATAATGATATTTGGATGATGAAATTTGGATGTCGTTAACTGAAAATCATAAAATGCGACTTTTATCCCATGAAATAATTAATCATGTTTATGATTCTGATGTAAATGTTATCTGAGATAATGATGCTATATATACATATATTAAATGTAAGGAATGCACTGACCCGAGATGTGACATGACACTGATGTCATGCCCACAAATTATGCCGACACCACCTCCAAACTAGGATGGCGTCCATGTCATGCTCAGGTCTTTGCAGACTGAGATTTATGCCTATATGGTCATGAATAAATGAAAGCAGATCCGCCGATCCAGATCCACAACTGGTGTTGTTTATTTATTTGTACGTTTTTAATGCATCTTCTATTACATATGCGTCGTCTCTTCATCTGTGCTGACTCTTTCTCCTTCCCTGCTGCCCCTGCAATAAATCAAATGTGAATTATTTTATAAGTTTGTTCACATGAAATATCACCAGTATTTAAACAATAATGTTCAGGTCAGTAAATAATTATTCCCTGCCTCGTAAAACAGGTCGCACTTACGAGTTGACTTCATGGTGACCTTGACAGACATGTTGTACAAATCACATTTACACTCGAAGTGGTATCTCAGTCTTCCGACATTCCATGCCTCCTTCATGCGCTCCAAAATTGTAGCATTTCCAACCGCTTCTGCATACGCCAACAGAGTAGGGTAGCCTTTAGGAGTTGCCTGTGTGAGCTTCTGAGCTGGCGTCTCCGGGCCTTCACAGATGAAGCAATTGAGCGGAGGTGCAGGAATAATGTCTACGTCCATACTGCTAGCCTGTACTGCCCTACAAAGGAAAAAGCTAGGGTTAAAAAATTAGGGTAACAAAAGAAAAATACCTGTAACAGTTATTACAATTTATGTTACAATAAGGGAAAACAATAAAGGTCAGTGACCTTTCATAGTTTCAATTTTATAAATACCAGAATGTTTTACTTAAAAAACATTAAGGCTGCATATCTTGGGCAGTTTGCTGGAAACTTTCAGAAAAATGAAACGAAGGGGTATCTACCTAGAAGACGAATTGTAGACCAGAAAAGTTAATTTTTACCCAAAAAATGACAAAAAATTATTATTTTTTGCTCAAAATTGTGTAAACTTTTTAACATATTGATTTGTTTTAGGTATCACCATGTCAGATATTTTCTTAGCTTTAAAATGAGCCTACTTTGAATAATTTTGATGCTTCCTGTCGGATACTGTGACCCAGAATGTAAATACAGTGGAACCTCGACTTACGAGTGCCCCAACTTACGAGTTTTTCGAGATACGAGCCGTCACTCTGGCAGTTTATTGCTTTGAGATGCGAGCCGAGATCCGAGTTACGAGCTTTCGCCACCCGGTCACGTGGTTATCTTGCCGTTCAAGTACAGTATCTCTGTCGTATAGCGCTAATGATATATAACGCCGCCGATAATGATATGATAATTTATGATAATCTATGCAGCACGACGTGGTCCTCACGTCACACAAGGCGCCTTTGCCGGCGCAAAACGGCTCTCTCAGGGTCAAACTCGGTATCGTTTTGAGCGCACGGTTCAGACCTTCAAGAAAAAGTTTATTTTGTAAAAATCGAGCCACGCGTTCAAAAGATATGACCGGTTTTGTTCGCCGGCACGTCGGCGCTCGAATCGAATCGAGTTAAAACGAACACTGCCGTTGTCGGGTCCGTCTGAGACAACCACCGGGCCTAGAACGCTGGGACCGGTCTCGTTGGATAGGCCTGGATCAGATCTCGAAACGCTGGAAGCTGCACCTCTCTGTGATAATCTTGTGGACCATGACAAGAGATCGTGCGACACGTGGTTATCATGCCGTGCAAGTACAGTATCTCTGCCGTCAACTTGTTCAGAGTGCCGGCGATAGCTCGCCTTCTCTTTGTGGAAAACACGGTGAGATCCTTAACATCCAACAACTAATGGGACGCAAACGGGGCGCCCAGTTTAGCGGTACACACATTGATGAATCACCCTGCCTGTGATTCACCCATGACAGGTTATAGCTGGGTCGGGATTCAAACCCAGGCTGGACAGTTTAGACTTTAGAGTCAAGTGTGCGTACCTCCAGTCCAGGCCATCCTGCCAACTTGTATGCTGCATACAGGTGAAATATAAAGCGCGAGATATTTTTATATATACTGTATATTTAAAAAAAAATTGGTGTGGTTTTTGGCGGGCTGGAACGGATTAATAGCATTTCAATGCATTTCAATGGGGAAATTTGATTTGAGATACGAGCAATTTGAGTTACGAGCTCGGTCACGGAACGGATTAAACTCGTAAGTCAAGGTTCCACTGTATAAGAAAAATTTGATCTTAAAAAAGGTAATTGACCCCTGTTGACCCCTGTCACGGGTTCCCCTAGGGGACTTGAATTTAAACTTTTTGAAATGTGTTAGTGGACACCCTTACAAACACATTGGTGAAGAAATTTCTTGGTAAGGAATTTGTTCCCAAATTTTTGCAATATTCCCTGACTAACAAAAAGGAGAAGCGTTTGTCTGTCACCTGAAGAAGAAGCACCTCGAGCTTTAATGTAGCAGTTCCTGCTGTCATAGAATAATAAAAATGGTTCCGGTGAAAAGCTAATCAATTTACTTGGTTGGTTGGAAAGCTAATAACGTACACTACATGACCAAAAGTATGCGAACACCCCTTCTCATTTGTGGATTCGGCTGTTTCAGCCACACCCATTGCTGACAGTCACATATAAACAAGCGCACAGCCATGCAATCTCAATATACAAACATTGGCAGTAGAATGAGCCGTACTGAAGAGGTCAGTGACTTTCAACGTAGCACCGTCATAGGATGCCACCTTTCCAACAAGTGAGTTCATCAAATTTCTACCCTGCTAGAGCTGCCCCGGTCAAATGCAAGTGCTGTTAGTCCCCTACCGGTGTACACCGGAGGGGACTATAGGTTTGCACGCCGTCCCTCCGTCAGTCTGTCAGTCTGTCAGTCTGTCAGTCTGTCAGTCTGTCAGTCTGTCAGTCTGTCAGTCTGTCAGTCCGTCACGCAACGAACAGTTTTCCGGACTTTTTTCCGAAACGCTTAATGCTAATGATTTCAAACTTGGTACATGGTTTCCTCATGATAAGTTACAGATCAGGTTCGAACTTCACGACGTTTCGATCATTTTTGACAAAGTTATGGCACTTTGAACTTTGGGAATTCTGATAATTCTGATGATCCTTAACTCAGTGCCATTTAAAGTTTTAATTACCTTTAAAAAAGATTTTCTCTGCAATAATTGGACCGATTGAGATCAAAGTTTCACCATATGAGGGACTCGGTCTGTAGAATATTTTAATGGTAATTATGACGTCACAGGTCACGTTGTTCGGCCGCCATATTGTTTTTCGTGAAAACACGAAAACCCCTTTTTCTTTGCAACAGCTGAACAGATCGTGGCCAAACTTTGCAGGCAGAATCGCATACCCATGACAAACAAAAAAGTCAGTGAGCATGACGTTATGCGTCACATGGTTTCAGAGTTATGACGTTTTTAAGCATGAACCTTTAAAACCGAGCTCCTCCCTCATTTTTGATCCAATCAAGGGGAAACTTCACAGATCTGTTCAGCATGTCAAATGTACTTTTGGAATTTGCGATAGGGTGCGTGGTTTGGCAGATATTGTTAATTAAACGAAAAAATAAAATAAAATGGATATCTCTTGTTTATTCTAGAGTTCTCCTCAAGCCGCACCGCACGCCCTCAGCCTCGTCTCACGAACGTCAACAGCGCGACACAGCGCACGCTTTCCGGAGGGGCGGAGCCAAGCCGAACAACATATATACACATCGATCATTGATCGTGACCCGGAAAATATAATAAATTACTGATATTTAGCGACTCGAAAGGTTCTTTATCAACAACTTATTTTCACGTGCTTCTGCTGACCTGTCTGCAAGGTGTATACATCGAAGTCCCGAGTGCGAATCACAGGTGAGCCCGTCCTGAGGTAATTAGCGATTGGGAACGATTCAGAACCTGTGGATAAATAACCCTTGGTAATTTCCCCAACAGTTTTCCGGACGTCAGACTGCCGGTAGGGGACATGTATTGCAGCGCAATACTCAGAATGCTTGTTGTGACGTGGCAACGTCTAGGAGCAACAATAGCTCAGCCGCGAAGTGGTAGGCCATACAAGCTCACAGAACGGGACCGCCGCGTGCTGAAGCGCGTAACGCGTAAAAATAATCTGTCCTCAGTTGCAACACTCACTACCGTGTTCCATACTGCCTCTGGAAGCAAGGTCAGCACCTCCCATCTACTTTCTCAACAATCCTCTCCAATAAGTTCTGTCACTCAAGCTTTTGGGTCTCACTATCTGCCATGATCTTTCTTCGATCTGCCATGAAAACCACATTTCCAAGCTGGCCTCCAAAGCCAGTCGCCGACTGGGCATCCTCCGTCGTGCGAAGTCCTTCCTTGGCACACCTGAGCTCCTCACCACATACAAGGCTTTCATCCGCAGCTCGATGGAATACTGTTCCCCCCTCTGGGCCGGTGCTCCTGTCTCACACCTAGCTCGGCTTCACGCTGTTGAAGCCAAAGCTTTCAGAATCATTGGAATCTCCTGCAATGAAGCTAACTCCGAGGGCCTTTCTCTCACTCACCGCAGGCAGGTTGGTGGTCTTTCTGTCTTCGACCGACTCCTCTCCGGCCTTGCTCCCCCAGCTCTCTCTGTGCTCTGTCCCCCAAATATTCCTATAAGGTCGCACAAGATCTGCCAGCAACCCTCTTATGGTTAAACTGCCAAAATCTAGGCTCTCTGCTCACCTTCACTCTTTCATTCCCCTTTTCTCCCACCTCTGGAACAAACTCCCCCACTACCTTCAATCCCACTCCACCCTCCATGGCTCTAAAACAGCTGTTCACCACCATCTCTTATCTTCCCCCATCCAAAACCTTGATCTTTTCTACCCCCGCTAATTCACCCCAGATACACTTTTTCGAAATTCCAATTTCTTTCCTGGAAGTCCTTGCAGTGTCCATATGTTTTATACCTCTCCCACCTCCCCCCAAGCCCTCTCCCTCCCACAGTTCTCTCGATGCCCCTGCTCTCAAATGTTGTTTGTGTCCTTCCCCCTCTCCCCATCTTGTCTACAGCTCCCCTTATTTTGTGTTTTATGTGTCGGTTTGTGTCTGTTTGACGTTTTGTGTGACTAATGTTAGCTCTTTCACGAGCCTCGATCTTGTATACTAAAAAAAAAAAGAAAAAAAAAAAAGCACAACAACTGTTCATCGGGAGCTTCATGAAATGGGGTTTCGTGGCTGAGCAGCCGCACACAAGCCTTAGATCACCATGCGCAATGCCAGGCATCCGCTAGAGTGGTGTAAAGCTCGCCGCCATTGGACTCTGGAGCAGTGGAAACGCATTCTCGAGTGATGAATCGCGCTTCACCATCTGGCAGTCCGATGGACGAATCTGGGTTTGGCGGATGCCAGGAGAACGCTATCTAACCGAATGCATAGTGCCAACTCTAAAGTTTGGTGGAGGAGGAATAATGGTCTGGGGCCCCTTTCCTGTTTCAGCATGACAATGCCCCCGTGCACAAAGCGAGGTCAGAAATGGTTTGTTGAGATCAGTGTGGAAGAACTTGACTGGCCTGCACAGAGCCCTGACCTCAACCCCACCAAACACCTTTTGAATGAATTGGAACGCCGACTGCGATCCAGGCCTAATCGCCCAACATCAGTGCCCGACCTCACTATCATCAGTGCCGACCTCACTATCAACACGGTTTGCTCTTGTGGCTGAATGCAAGCAAATCACCACAGCAATGTTCCAACATCTAGTGGAAAGCCTTTCCAGAAGAGTGGAGGCTGTTATTGCAGCAAAGGAGTGAATGAATGAATATGGATGCCCATGATTTTGGAATGAGATGTTCGATGTGCTTGTGTCCACATACTTTTGGTTATGTAGTGTATTTAGTTGGAACAAATATTCGCATCCTTTTCATCATAAAGATGCCTGCTTTAAAAGCCCATCCCTCTGGGATTGAAGAAGAAGTGGGAATGGGAGCTTATTGCATCAGTTTCAACAGTAAAATTTACTATTAGTAAGGGAAACATATGAAAATCTGTTAACTAAATTGTTACCAAAAAATTTCTTCACCAATATGTTTGTAAAGGTGTGTAATAACATGTGTTAAAATGTTGAAGGCCAACTCCCGTGGGAAACCCAGAAAAAAAGCTGTTGAATTCGGGTACTGAAAAATTATTTTCGAGAATTTTTATTTTTTTGAATCGGCCCTTAAGTAACTTATGAGGGGTCAAATAAGGGTTTTTTACATGATTCTGAGTTGATTGTTAACATTTATATTTTCACCACAGACACTCCTTTGTGGAAAAATAATTTCTAAATATATCTCATTTTCTACTTTGCAGGACATGGAGTCTAGCAATATGGATGAAGACGTTACTTCCTGTGCTCAATTGCTTCATCTGTGCACGCTCGGATACACCAGCTGAAAGGCTCATACAGGCAACTCCAAAGGGATACTCAACTTTATTGAAACAAGCAGAAACTGTCGAAAATGTTACTGTTGTGGAACGTATGAAGGAGGCTCAAAAGGAAGGAAAACTGAGGTACCACCAGAAGTGTAAAAATGATCTGTACAACAACTTTGTTGCAACCACCAAGAAGTCAGCTCAAGCATCAAAGGCAGAGAAAGAGTCATCAAAGTTGAAGAGAAGACGCACTACTTGTGAGTTCAGTTCATCAACTGGCTGCAGTTCTAGAAGATCACAGTCAGTTGACCTCCTGTATAAGGATGTATGCATTCTTTGCAACCAACCAGGCCAGCTCTACAAAAATAATCCAGCACAAGCTAGAAAGAAATACAGAGTGCCAGATAATTTGACTGCAGATACACTGAAGGCAAGCTTGCTGAAGACAGCACGGAGTCGCGGGGATGACTGGGGCACTGTTGTCACTGGACGCCTGGAAGGGATCAACGACTTGGTAGCAGAAGAAACACTGTACCATTTGCGATGCAAACTTATGTTTGCGAGAGGTGACAGTTTGTCCAAGACTAATGAGGAAGGAAAAAGGAAGAGAGGACAGAGGAGTATTGATGAGGAGCGAGAGGCAGTTTTTATTGAATTCTGCGAATGGTTAGACTCAGAATTAGAGCATGGGGTAATGAACATGGACCAAGTCCATGAAAAGCTGCAGGAGTTTGATCAGTCACCAGAGAAGAGCCTTTCTTATTCAAAGCATTGGCTAAAGATAAAACTTCTAGAGAAATACGAAGACACCTTGTATTTCACAACACAGGAAAGAATGGCAGATGTACTCTGTCTCAAAGATGGCACCGACAATATTCTGCGAGAGCATCATGCTAATCTTGACCATGGAGATGAGAAGACTCAGATCATAAAGACGGCACTCAAGTTCATATCCAATGATATTGCCTTGATTGATTTAGGTCCAAAGTCATACCCCACCACACACAGTATGACTGACATCGATAGTCAGCTGACACTAGTTCCTGCAAGCCTTCAGATGTTCTTGAGACCGATTGTCAAGACAGACGAAAGAGTTGCCGTTTGGGGGCAGAATTTTATTAAGGCCTGTCGACCTCGGTCTGGAGTATTGCCACACCAAATGGGGCTTGCCATACTACTTGATCATAGATTTGGGTCAAAATGGATGCTCAACAAGTTCCACCGGCTGGGATACACTGAGTCTTACATGGAGACACAAAACTACAAATACTGCTTCCTTAATAGTAGGAGTGGAGATGATGTTCCAGATACTTCTGGCACTCTTGACACCATTGTGGAGGAAACAGATGAACAGATCAATGATGAGGTTGCGGTTGATGCTGCGCTTGAGGATCAATCAGTGATGACAGCCAAAGTGCCAGCCAGTGAAAGTGAATTGTCAAGTAATGATCAGGTGGTCTTTATGGAGGTTGGGGAAACAAACAATGCAGTCACTCAGTTTGTTGGAGACAATATAGATTTAAACATTGTCTCTATTCACGGAAACACTCCCTTTCACTCAATGGGTTGGATCGAAGTCACCTCTCCGGCACCACCTTTGCCAGATCCACAGACAACAGCAGCTTTCCCCCGGGTGAAGTTGAATGCACTCGACAAAGCTAAGATCCTGAGAGGAACTGAAGTAAAGATTATTCCATTTACGAACAGGAAACAGATAGGAACGAACGCGATCATGTTTCTCCCCCTCGCTGAGCTTTCCTCCTCCCTGGCTCATGATCAGCCACTCCTCACTCCAGGTGACACACTCTGGGCAGTGGGGTGGATGATCAAAGCCAACGATCCTGAGTTCCCACACTCCAACTGGAATGGCTGGATGAAGAGAATCCATGCTAATGATGCAAAGCAGAGCACACAGATCGAGTTCCTCCCAGTTATTGAAGGAGACCCTAATGACCTCAACACCATCTTCACCACTCTGAAAGAGTGCATACGGCGTGCTGGGGTCGCTATAGTGACCTTTGATCTTCCGATTTGGCTGAAGGCTGTGAATATAATAAAGCAGGCAAATCTACCCGTCATTCCAAGGTTGGGTGGTTTTCACCTGCTGAAGTCTTATCTTGGATCAATGGGTAACATCATGGAAGATTCTGGACTACTAGATGTGATCCAATTGATCTATCCTGGAAGTACGACAGCCAACCACATCATGGATGGAGGATGTTTTGACAAGGCAATCCGTGTTCACCTCCTCATCGATGCAGCCATCTATCAACACATCATGAAACTTGCCTTCACTGAGGAGGAGCGTGGTGACATGAAGACCTTCATGGAGAAGGTGGCTGATGGGAAGATGGGAGCCAGACACTCAGACCCAGTAGTGCCAGTGTTTGAGCAAAGGTTTGAAGAAACCTTCAAACGACTCGCAAAAGGAGGAAGAACACCTGCACTCTGGGTGGAGTACCACCACATGAGGAGCTATTGCAGTTCACGAGCTGTAATTGTCATGGAGATTGCAGCAACCGGCGATGCAGCTGCAAGAAGAATGGGGTCACGTGCATCTCGGCCTGTGGAGTCTGTAATGGCATTACATGCAGAAACTGCAGTCATGATGTTGTTGAGTCTGAAGAAGACATAGACAATGACTGTTGAAACTTCTGACATTGTGAATGAGAAATAACTCTTGAGTATTATATATGTATGTGAAATAAAAGCTACTTTGTGTGTAAATGTAAAAGTGAAAATATAAATGTTAACAATCAACTCAGAATCATGAAAAACCCTTATTTGACCCCTCATAAGTTACTTAAGAGCCGATTAAAAAAAAAAAAATTCTCGAAAATAATTTTTCGGTACCCGAATTCAACAGCTTTTTTTCTGGGTTTCCCACGGGAGTTGAACTTCAACATTTTAACACATGTTTTTACACACCTTTACAAACATATTGGTGAAGAAATTTTTTGGTAACAATTTAGTTAACAGATTTGTGAAATATCTCATAAAATGCCCTTACTATATTCCATGACAGTAGAACCCTTTAGAAGGACATGGAAGTAGCTCATGAATTTGTCTGTAATACTTATTGAAGCAATCGAGAAAAACATATAAAAGTAAACAGAAGGAGCACACAAACAACACCAACAACCACAACCACCATGACAACACCAACAACAGCAGCAACAACAACTACATGTTATCGTCGACCCTTTTTGACACTTTTCACTTCATTTTACATCCTCATTGAGATTCACAGATAGACATGCAATATGTTTGAAGTACAACATGCTGTCTTTTGATTCAACCCATCAGCAAAGTGAGGTGCCAGTGGAGCGAGCTGCATGCCTAATATGTTAAATTCTGGAGATTTACTCTTTAAAACAAAGATTGAAATTGTGTGTTCAGAAATTCTACAGTGGACTGTGAACTGTTGAGATTGCGTTTTTAGGATTAGAATGTAAGAAGCTGGGATTAGAGTGTAAGAATCTATTGGCAGTCTGTGGCACCTGCATTATCTATCTATAATTCCAGTAATCTCTGTGTGTCTGTGTGTCTGTGTGTCTGTGACCGCTGTTTCTCGACAACCACGGGTCCGATATACTTTAAACTTGCCAGGTATATTGCTGGGGACCCGAGGATGTGCCTTTTCAAGGTTTTAAATTAATCGGACAAGTACTTACCGAGCTATGGCGATTTAGCCGTTCGCCGTTCGCTTTGGCGTTGCGAATGGACCAAACCATTCATGTAAATAGAGGGGGGGGGGGGGGGGGTTCTGTGGTCGTTCGCTTTGGCTTTGCGAATGGACCAAACCATTCATGTAAATAGAGGGGGGGGGTTCTGTGGTCGTTCGCTTTGGCTTTGCGAATGGACCAAACCATTCATGTAAATAGAGGGGGGGGGTTCTGTGGTCGTTGCGAATGGACCAAACCATTCACATCGAATCATCGAATCACATCGAATGGACCAAACCGTTCGCTTTGGACCAAACCATTGCATGTAAATAGAGGGGGGGGGGGTTCTGTGGTCGTTGCGAATGGACCAAACCATTCATGTAAATAGAGGGGGGGGGGGGGTTCTGTGGTCGTTACTGCCACGTGGTTTCAAAGTTTTTTTTTGTTGTTGTTGTTTGCACGCATGTTTTTTTGCACCCACGTACGGGCACGCCCTAGGATGTTTACACACACACACCCCTACACAATTTTTTTTTTTTTTTTTTTTTTTGGCAAGGAACGGGCACCCACGTACGGGCACGTCCTAGCTTATATATAGTACGGGCATGCCCTAGTCTATCTATAATTCCAGTAATCTCTGTGTGTGTGTCTGTGTGTGTGTCTGTGTGTATGCGACCGCTGTTTCTCGACAACTACCGGTCCGATATACTTGAAACTTGCCAGGTATATTGCTGGGGACCCGAGGATGTGCCTTTTCAAGGTTTAATATTAATCGGACAAGTAGTTACCGAGCTATGGCGATTTCTTTACCAAACTCCGCAAGCCGTTCGCTTTGGACCAAACCATTTCATGTAAATAGAGGGGGGGGGGGGGGATTGTCACCGTACTCGCAAGCCGTTCGCTTTGGACCAAACCATTTCATGTAAATAGAGGGGGGGGGGATTGTCACCGTACTCGCAAGCCGTTCGCTTTGGCTTTGCGAATGGACCCAACCATTTCATGTAAATAGAGGGGGGGGATATAATTTTAGATATATATATAGTACGGGCATGCCCTAGTATAAATAATCACGTTTATGTCATGGACATTAAACAGCAGCTTGTGATTGCTATTGCTAGCAATGATCGTGTTCTTAAGAAGCAAATGTATTTGGCATTTGCTGATAGTTTTGGACTTTTTGGATCTTTTTGTGGGGTGGTGAATGAGGGGTTTCAATGATAAAGGAAGTTGGAAATCAGAAACCAGGTCTTTAATTTTGTTTTCTTTTCTTTTCTTTTCGTTCTCCCCCGTGTGTGCTTTCCTAGGGTTCCCCACCTGCTGACACACCTTCGACCAGTCAGTTGCACCAGACCGTGACCCTGATCGGCCGTGTGATACGCTCAATTCCCCCACACCATCTCACCACTGCACTGTGCCTCATCGCTTTGCTATCCATCCTCGTTCAGCGGTTTACCACACCCAGTCGCACCTTTAAAGGGAGGCCAGTGGAAGCACATAAGAACCGGCGGGGGAAAGCCGGAAAGGGAAGGAAACAAGAATAAGGCAAAAACAGTAGCAGATTGATGAAGGGGAGTGTTAATAACATTTTTTTTTTTTTAAATAATCTGGCGTGGGGTTTAATCTGGCTGCAAGAATAGCACTTGTTTTTCGTTTTTGTTTTTTTCCTTTACATTTTCTGCCTTCTCATTGGCTAATGGATAATGTTTAATTTTGCTACCCAATCATGGGAAACGATTAGGTTTTTTTTTTTTTTTTTGACATGAATTTCTAATCGTGAGGAATTCGTTGTCGAGTCCTGCTCTCTCTATAATGGTAATTGAAGGATAGAGTTGGTGGGTGGGAATGCGGGTGAGGGCAGGGCAGTGGATGATATGACTAGTTTCTTATTTGCATGACTTTGCAATAAACTTGGATTGCTTTGGGCTGGCTGTGCTATATGTCCTCCTTGAAGGAAGTGAAAAGCTAAGGGAGGCTGAGTTGTTAAAGAAACAAGGTGTTTTCTTGTTTTCAAGTACAACGGTCATTCTGCAGCAGAATGCAAATGCATCTTCTGGAATCTGCATGAATACATGGATACATGCAAAGGTAAAATGGTTCTTTTTTAAAAATGTCCATTTGGGTAATTGTCTTCTGTAACTTGTTGAGAAAGGACTTAAAATGAGCTGGGGAAAACTGTATTTGGAAGTAATCCCTCATGTGGTCAGATATTCTGATGTATTGTCACTAAACTGATATCAGTATTAACTCCTTTGGAAAGGTGTTGATAGCAGTAAAAATTTAAACTTTATTTGATTGTGCATTCCCCATTTCATTGGACTTGCAGTAGATACTTGCACTTCATATGCGGCTTGTGGCTGCTGGATGCAACATTACTGAGAGTGTGCTTATGCAATGCTCCCTGTAGGTTAGAGCAGGAATTTTTGTAATTTGTTTGGAGTGGCGGAGATAGCTCGCCTGTCCTTCACGAAGGGCACTGAAGGATCACTTATCATCCACCAACCAATGCTGGCAGATGAGACGCCAAGTTTGACATCCATCCGACACACATTGAAGAATCACCCTGTGTGTGAAATACCAGGATGACGGTTCATAGCTGTTTCAGGATTCAAACCCAGACCAGACAACTTAGAGGTGAGTGTGTGTGCATACTGTTCACCCATCCTGCCAGCATATTTTTTTTATAAACAGGAATTTAATTCCTACGTGGGGCTAAGTGTGAAAAACTCTGACTCAACCCGGGACTCGAACCAAGGACCTCCATCACTTATACATGGAGGTCTTAGACTTTCAGTGCAGAGTGACTGCGTTAGTTCAGCCGCTGTACAGCAGGTTTGAAAAACCTACCTTGGGTCTGCAGAAAAATATGGTGGTCAGTAGGAGATGTATGTATGCTATGGGGAGTATTGAGTGGATTGGATTTGTTTTTGAATTGAATCCTAGTAGTGGATTGAATCCTAGTAGTGAAAACTAGGATTCCAAAAGAAAGGCTTTCATATTTGTGGAGCATAACAACTACAAATTAAGCTCAATTAGGAGTGAAACAATAAGTGGCATCGGGGCAATCTCTACCTGATTGGAAGTTGATACGGTCTCAGAGAAAGCTCCAGTGGTATGTCAAAGGTTGTGGAGCAAGAGAAAGCAGCAGTGAGGTTGATGGGCATGATGCCAGTGATCTGATTATTGGGCTAATTCACGGCGTAGGATGTTCATAGTGATATCCAAAATAACTTTAGCTGGCCCAGCTGTCGAAAATGTCCCAGGTTGGGCTCCAATTCCAAATGCAGTAGTCCCATTTTGCTCTTCCTGACACAATTATGGCATAGCCGGAATTGGAATGGACCATGCCCGAAGCCCCATTTCCACAGAAACGCTAAAATTTTCCAGAAGTTAATGGTCCATTTTGTTCTGCATATATGGTGATAACTGGTTTGTGGGTGTCCTCCTTAGCTGCCAAGGTATATTGCAAATGGCTAAATGCCCCGTCTACTTATGACTTTATTGCATATTTAGAGGGTTTGCTCACCGCTGCTGGAACAGCTATCACAACCGCGGCTGTAATCGGGGGCCGTAAATACTTATTGTATTTCCAGAACAACAAAGATTGGAAGGTTGTTGTTGTCTGAAGGCCATCCAGTATAGTCATGGACAGATACTTTCAATTAATTAATTGTACCACACAGCAGCTGTTGGTATTTGGGGTGGGCACATTGCAGAAAAATATGGTAGTCAGGAGGAGGCCTCTACAAGCATGCGTGCATATATACATGCATGCTGTAGGGAGTATTGGGGGGAGTCTAGGATTCCGAAAGGAAGTCAACATAGTGAGCCGTGACATTCTTTGCAACAACCTTCTCCTCCACATATCTTGCACACCACATGAGCCTTGTGCTGGCACAAGAAGTATGATATTCCCCGTTGCCATCGTAATGCCTCGGCCGATGCGCATGCATGCTCTGTTATTTTCCAAGCCAACGAGGTGTAAGCATGGTAGCTTCACTTGCAGCATGTCGACATCCATGTTCCCACAGCTGTTCCAGCTCGCTCCTTCGGGATTCGTTCCATCTTGACTGCAGTGCTAATGCGGCGAGCACTTGTTAGTGTAGGCGCACCACATCAATCAAGTTGTGGGGCACCTGGCCTCCTTGCTAAAGCCAGCAAAACTATAGAGCACATGGAAGACATGGCCCTAAAGCAACCGCTGGAACAGCTAAGCATTTGAGACTTGGAAGCCACCTTGGGTGACAGCACATTGTGAACATCCTGCATAGGTGGCTGGCTGATGCAGGTTGTAGTACCGAGCCGAGGGAATTGAGGACCTGCTGCTGAGGACCTGGTGCAAAATAGGTGGAAGACTGCCATGAACATTTAAAAGGTGCGCAAGCGGCAGGAGATGCTTAACAGTGAGAAGACTGAGATTGTGGCCAAACATAGGGCTTAGGAGCAGCAGTTTAAGTGCCGTACGGCTAATGCTGCACAAGACAGCGCCACCTACTCAGCCGCTCATGGCAAGCAGACGCTTGCTGTACCTCATGGAGCGAGCACACACAACAGTCTAAATTAACTGATCTATTCTGTGTTAGCTGACTCCCTGTCTCGCCCACGACCACAAGGACATCACACGGCAGGCTGCACACGAGTGTCTTCTGATCCGGATGTTTCGGTTCCAGAGGAACCTGAACATGTCTGTCCAGTGTCCCTGACTCCGATGCACAGGGGACAAAACTGTAAGGCATGTCCTGTGGGACTGCCCTGTCTCCGAGGGGGTCTGGGCGCTTGTGGCCGGACTCCTTGAAAGCTGGCTGGTGATGAATATACGTGACGTCTTTGTGTTCAGTGGGCTTTGTTCACATCCAGTGCCTTGCCACAAATGGAAGCAGGCCTGGAGAATAGTCAATGTCGTCAAGACTGTCCTGTGGCGAGCGAGTGCCAGAGGTTTATTTTCCAGTGAATGCATGGATCCTGGGCAGATATAGGGCTTGGCCCTGCCCTGCCTCCAGAGGTACAGGTTGGGCGACGGGGTGGGGTGCTGGCCATAACAATGCATCAAGTGTGTCGTAAAGCCTTCCCCGGAGTGGTGAAGTCTGCCGGTCTTTTCTGTGGTGAATGGGTGGGGGAGGGAGGGTGGGGTACCGCTGGAGGGAGTCCTTTGCAAAGGCTCGGGCGGCAGTCACATGCTGCCGCAGTCCCCTCCTGAGCTTGCCGCCCAGGCTTGGAAAGGTCGGGGGTGCTCCGACAGGCGGGCTTGCAGGCCCTGTTGGACTGTGATTCTCGTAGGTCCACTCACGTCTCGGGGACAGCCTGGGGAGCCGATGCCTTCGTGGTGGTGCCCTTTTTCCGGTGGGCCCTTCCCTGGCGTGGCCTGGGGAGGGCTAGGGCAGTTATATTTCCTTTTGTTTGATTTTGCTTTGGTTTGATTAATTTTTTTCTGTCATTATTATTTTCAGAGGTGGACCGAGTCTTTGAACGCTAAGTGTCTTGTAGCTGCATGTTCCCGCCTCTGGTTAGCAGCCGGTTGTTGATTAAGGAAAAAGGCCCCTTTGAAGCTTGTGGTTTTAAGGTGTCTTTTTATTGGTTGCTTTGGGGGAAGTTAGGGGGATAGGGTCTTCTTCACTCTTTCTCCCTTCCCTTTGGTTAGTTTGAGTTAGGTGTCTGTTTACACTACATGACCAAAAGTATGTGGACACCCCTTCTAATTAGTGGATTCGGCTGTTTCAGCCACACCCATTGCTGACAGGTATATATAATCAAGCACACAGCCATGCAATCTCCATAGACAAACATTGGCAGGAGAATGGGCTGTACTGAAGAGCTCAGTGACTTTCAACGTGGCACTGTCATCGGATGTCACCTTTCCAACAAGTCAGTTCGTCAAATTTCTGCCCTGCTAGAGCTGCCCCGGTCAATTGTAAGTGCTGTTATTGTGAAGTGGAAACGACTCGGAGCAACAACTGCAAAGCCACAAAGTGGTAGGTCATACAAGCTCACAGAACGGGACCGCCGAGTTCTGAATCGCATAGCATGTAAAAATTGTCTGTCCTCGGTTGCAACACTCACTACCGAGTTCCAAACTGCCACTGGAAGCAATGTCAGCACAACAACTTTGTCGGGAGCTTCATGAAATGGGTTTCCATGGCTGAGCAGCCGCACACAAGCCTAATATCACCATGCGCAATGCCAAGCGTCGGCTGGAGTGGTGTAAAGCCCACCGCCATTGGACTCTGGAGCAGTGGAAACGCGTTCTCTGGAGTGATGAATCACGCTTCACCATCTGACATTCCGACAGACTAATTTGGGTTTGGCGGATGCCAGGAGCATGCTACCTGCCCGAATGCATAGTGTCAACTGTAAAGTTTGGTGGAGGAGGAATAATGGTCTGGTGCTGTTTTTCATGGTTCGGGCTCGGCCCCTTAGTTCCAGTGAAGGGAAATCTTTACGCTACAGCATACAATTACATTCTAGATGATTGTGTGCTTCCAACTTTGTGGCAACAGTTTGGAGAAGGCCCTTTCCTGTTTCTGCATGACAATTCCCCCGTGCACAATGCGAGGTCCATACAGAAATGGTTTGTCGAGATCGGTGTGGAAGAACTCGACTGGCCTTCACAGAGCCCTGACCTCAACCCCATCTAACACCATTGGAATGATTTGGAATGCCAACTGCGAGCCAGGCTTAATCGCCCAACATCAGTGCCCGACCTCACTAATGCTCTTGTGGCTGAATGGAAGCAAATCCCCGCAGCAATGTTCCACCTTCTAGTGGAAAGCCTTCCCAGAAGAGTGGAGGCTTGTTATAGCAGCAAAAGGTGGGACCAACTCCATATTAATGCCCTTGATTTTGGAATGAGATGTTCGATATTTGGGTGGCCACATACCTTTGGTCATGTAATGTATATCTATCTGTGCAGTGTTTGTCTTGTCACTGAACGACTCCCTCAAACTTTTGTGAAATCGTACCAAACTTCAGGGTCCATCAAAGGCACCTATCTCTCCCGTGTGTATGTCCTATGGGTATTGGGTTTTTTTTTTGTTTGTTTGTTTTTTTATACCTAAATCTTCGACTTCGATTGTTTATAAAATGTAATATCACGTATATTACAAATACATTTGTGCAAAATAATTGTATTATGATTGGTGTAAACCATGACAAAACAGCAACTCAGGTACAGTCATCTATCTATAAAGCTACATATCTGGGCAGTGCCTGTGTTGTCACCGAACTACTCCCTCAAACGTTTATTTTTGTGGTCGTGAGGTGTTTTGAATCACGTGGCTGTGAGGTGTTTTGAATTACATGTTGGTGAGATGGTTTTAATTGCATGGTGGTGAGGTGTTTTGAATTATGTGGTGGTGAGGTGTTTTGAATTATGTGGTGGTGAGATGTTTTGAATTATGTGGTGGTGAGGTGTTTTGAATTATGTGGTGGTGAGGTGTTTTTAATTACGTGGTGGTGAGGTGTTTTTAATTTTGTGGTGGTGAGGTGTAATTGTCCCAAACTTCCTGTCTGCACATACCCCCTCCCATCTGTGTGCTGAGGGGTTCCTTTTTGAAAATAAACACATTTTGCACCTAAATATTCAACCTAAATTGCTTATAAAAATGTAATATCACAAACACTATAATTCAATTTGTACAAAATAATTGTTTGTATTATGTGATTGGTGTACATCATGACAACATAGCAACTCAGGTACAGTCATTATCCTCAGCTAAACCAAGCTCGTTCCTCTGTAACGACGCGTGGTGAGCCAAGCTTGTGTGTGTGTGTGTGTGTGTGTGTGTGTGTGTGTGTGTGTGTGTGTGTGTGTGTGTGTGTGTGTGTGTGTGTGTGTGTGTGTGTGTGTGTGTGTGTGTGTGTGTGTGTGTGTGTGTGTGTGTATATATATATATATGTGTATATATATATGTGTATATATATATATATATATATATGTATATATATATATATATATATATGTGTATATATTAGGGTGGTGCTCAAAATAATTTTTTTAAAATATTTACTGGGACATGGCTTTATGTTGTTCCTTTTGTTCCAAAATGAAAAGACACCAAATATGAAAGCAATCTGATTTTATTTAGGGGTGCCACATCAGCCTTCAAACTAAAGGTGTCTACAAAACTTTTCTATATATGGATCGAAAGCAAAACCAGAAGTTTGTTTTATGAAAATCCACCCTCCACTCACTTTCTTTGTATTCTAGCAAACACAAGTTACAATAGCTGCACAAATAGCACTATATTGCTATGAAAACTCAAATTCAATGATAACAATCCAAATGTTCAGTTCATAAAATGAAGAGACACCATATCACAAAATATTAAAAAACCCAAATATAATGAGAAATGTAACTCCTATTTCTGGGCCTGTTTCACCACTGTTGCCTTCTTGGCATCGGGGTACATCTTCCTGTGAGCAGCAACAACTGGGAGCAGAGCTTGCTTTTGCTCTTCATCCTTTGTAAGGAGCTTATTGTAGTCTTGTATCAATGCGACACCCCTTTCTGCCCTGTCGTTCACCACGACTAAGCCACTGGCGGCTTTCTTTGCTTCCTGAAAGCTGGTTTCTTGCTCCCATGAACCAGGATCCTTATCCATCCAATCAGTTGAGGTCCCTAGGATGCTGAAGAAATGCTTGGTGTGTTTTGTTATGAGGCCAGCGATTGACAGGGCGGTTCCTCGTTTGATAGCTGGTCTCTTTGGAGAGGGGTTTTCACCGTCATTTTTCAAT
>NC_136267.1:45839148-45841648 GCF_964187855.1 Myxine glutinosa
ACACTAATGCACCCATCCAAACATCATTCTGCAACCGCACCACAAATGCCAATATCCAACCACAATTTACCTGTACCCTCTACCTAACACTTACACTACCCGCCCCGGGTACTCGTGAAAGGGGTCCACTCTTCCCCATCCACACCTTCGCACCATGCACACCACTCCGTACCACTTACTCCAACTCTCTCCACACACCTGTACTTGCACACCTGTGCTCTCACACCTGGTGCCACCTGCACCCTTCTCTCCCCAAGCGCATTCGCGCTGATCCACAACACTCACTACTCATACACGGCTCCACACACCTGTCCAGTTGCACACCTGTGCAATCACACCTGTTCAATTCTCACACACACGCATCATCTCAGCTAACTACTCCCTTCTGAAACTTGCGCTTCCCAGTCGTCCCTTTAAACTATTGCGCTCCCTCGTCATTATCATCCACACTAATCTACCTGCGTCCCCACTACAGGTATCAGTCACTAACTAAACTTAACGTTACCTAATGTCAATCTCTTCTAGATCCCTACTAATAACCTAACCCACCCGGGCTAGTTTTCCCTGCCATACACCCCATAATCTAGTGCTCCTTTGCCCCCACACATGGGAAGGGTGGCAGGGATGCCATCCCACCACATCGGGGGTCTCTCACTACCAATTTTGCACATCAAATTTCAACAAATTAAAAATTTGCCAATCACTACCCATCATCTGCCAATCACTACTGCCAATCCCTTGCCAATCATCAAATTTTGTTTTTCTCTAATTTTGGGGCCAAAACACTAACCTCATCACCCAGTCGACTCACTAATACCTCTCGGTGCGCCAATCCCTGTCCAAAGCCCGGCTTCGTAAAGCCAAGCCATGAATGCGGGTTGTTCTGTGCCAGCGGCTGGATACGTCCGGCACTCGGTGCAGGGACGGGGGCTTACCCGGGCCGAGATCCCACGCACCCCCTCGGCGTGGAGCCATCCAATTGCCCGATCTCGACCTGCCGGCACGTCTCACCAAGAAGTGGTCGCCATGACGACCCTTTCTATCGGGCTGCCCGCTCCGCCTAGTGGAGCACGGACGCGGCCGTTCAAAGCGAGGCCCGGCACGCACCGAGGGCCCGCTTCGGCTAAAAGTCGACCTAACCTCTAACCTGGTTACCGTCGATGCTTCACCTGGACGCTTACACCCCGCAGCCCGTTCCTTGCTCACACATCCAGCCGTTTCCATGCTCCTTGTACCGTTCCTTACACACCCAGGTACACCCATTCCACTCACAGCCTTGGTCACACACCTGACCACCGAACACTTTGGCACACATTCGTTGGTAGCACACCTCACTAACACACCTCTTCGCGCCCCCTCCTCTGTCACCTCCTCTGTGACAATCACAGGGGTGCTCTCATTCGCACACCCAACCACGTGCCTCACCACCAATTCCAGCGTGCATTCCCACTCACGCTCTACCATTCCAGGTGTGCATCCTTCCATCCCAGGTGTACATCCTCGCTCACCTGTCACAACCAACTCACTCTCCTTGTCACTCTCACTACTCTCACCTCCATTCTTGACAGCGCACTCACCCTTACTCTTGACAGCGCACTCTTTCCTCATGCACCTGTCCATTACACACCTTTCTCACGCACACTCTCCCGTTACACCCTCTGTAACACTCACCACAGGTGGACACTCTTCCTTACTTCTGACAGCACACTTTCCTCATGCACCTGTCCGTCACACACCTTTCTCGCGCACACTCCTGCGCACACTCTCCCGTCACACCCTCTGTAACACTTACCACACCGCGCTTCCATGTGCTCCCTCGCACACGCGCTACGACCGACTCACTCTCGCCAGCACCCTCACTACTCCTTGGCACGCACTTTTTCCTCACACACCCCAGCGTCGGACTTCCTCGCACACCTCCTTTTTCGCACACCAGACCTGTCGCACACTTCACCAGTGGCCTCTCACGAACACCCGGGTCCATCTCGACCCCCAAGCTTCTTAAATCCCCTGGCGCATCATACGCACGACCATATTGGTCACCACTTACACCAGGTCCTCTTCCTCTTCGCTTCTCCTCCATCACCTGCGAATCCCTCATCCGGTTAATGAGCACATCATCACGATCCAAACACAGACTTTGGACCAATTCTTTTACTTCCTCCTTTATCTCCTTCTTGTCCCTTCTCCGTCGCTTCTTAATTTCGCTCACCCCTTCTTCCACTTCCTCTAATTTCTGCTTCACCTCCTTTATTCCCCGTTACGTCTCCTCAAGCTCATCCTCTAAGGCTACCTTGACCGTTTCCAGGTGCGTCCTCACCTGCCGGTCCTTCGTCTCCATTACCTCTATCACCTCGTCCAACCTCGTTGTCAGTCCCTCACGTACCATCTGACATTCCCTCTTTGTCGCTATCGTCATCTTTTAGTTCTCTCTGTGTCGCTTTTAAACCTCCTAATACCGCAGTGTTCCTTTGAACCTGCTCCACTAACTCCGTCTGTC
>NC_136267.1:45846648-45851648 GCF_964187855.1 Myxine glutinosa
CTGACACCGAGTCCAAAACCATCGATAAAAATGAAATCATATGGTGAGTTAGATTGGAGATAAAGGCGTGAGAGAGACTCAATGGCCTTGAAGTTGAAGTTACAGGCGTTTGAGAATTCATTTCGTTCTATAAACGGCAACTTTCATTGGATTTCCTTCCCGTTTTTTTTCAACCGAGTCGAAAACTATGTTAGCGACTGTGAAAAATGAAATGATATATCGAATTTTTAATATGTATCGACACGTTGCCGTCGGTGTCATGTTAGGCGGTGTATGATACACCATGACGCGATTTTAAAAAATATATCTGCATTTTCCCGCGTGTGTGGAATGTTCTCAATTATTGCTGACACCGACTCTAAAACCATCGATAAAAATGAAATCATATGGTGAGTTAGATTGGAGATAAAGGCGTGAGAGAGACTCAATGGCCTTGAAGTTACAGGCATTTGAGAATTCATTTCGTTCTATAAACGGCAACTTTCATCGGATTTTCTTCTCGTTTTTTTTCAACCGAGTCTAAAACTATGTTAGCGACTGTGAAAAATGAAATGATATATCGAATTTAAAATAGATATCGACACATTGCCGTCGGTGTCATGTTGGGCGGTGTATGATACACCATGACGCGATTTTAAAAAATATATCTCTGCATTTTCCCGCGTGTGTGGAATGTTTGTGGAAAATTAAAGATTTCAAATAAACCTATTTAAAGTGTATGCGCACATAACTAATAAAAAAAACGAAGAAATATCTCTCGGTAATTTCCTGAAACATATTTTACTTCCGGCTAATATGTTGAATGAAATAAAAACGAAGAAATATATGTCGGTGAAGGAGCTGTGGCTCCCACGTCGATCGAAAGAATGGACGCGACAAAAAGCTTGAATTCATCTGAGCTGCTTTATTCGAATCAAACACTCAGGCACTCTGGGAAAAACGTTTTACGGTCGGCAATATATATCTATTCCGCCAGGGGGTTTGCCCAGGCCTGGCGCCAGGGGGCGTGGCCCCGCGGGCCGGCTGCGGCCTGGCAAGCCGAGGGCGAGCCTGCCCGGGCGTCCCGACCGAGGCCTGGCAAGTCGAGCGCGGGCCTGCCCGGGCGTCCTGGACGAGCCCGGCCTGGTGATCGCTCCGCGTCCTTGATAGGTGCAAGGCGATTGTGTAACCCCAGCGGCAGCCGCTACACACGTCCCCCCAGAATCGACTTGCACCGGCAGGGTCAACTTGAGGGGGGTCCTGATGACCCGGCCGAAGCGACCCCTGGTGGGTCGTGGGAGGGGGTCCGGTGAGGTGGTGGGCGGTCGAGTGGGGGGCACCGTGGACGGGGGGCGGCCTCGCCGCGGCGGGAGGGCCACCCGTGGTGGGTGGTCGACGTCCACGTGCGCCGGCTTGAGGCGGTCCACTGCAATCCGGTCCGACCTGCCGCCGATGTCGATTACGAACGACTTGTCGTCCCGTCGCAGCACCCGGAAGGGCCCGTCGTACGGCGGCTGGAGTGGCCGCCGATGTGCGTCGTGACGCACAAAAACATACTCCGCGGTGCGGAGTGCTGGGGGGACGTAGGACTGGGGGTCACCGTGGTGGGATGTCGGCACGGGGGCAAACCGTCGGGCGGCCTCCTGGAGGTCCGAGCGCTGGCGAGCTGCGGACCAGGGGCTGGTAGCGTCGGGCACGAATTCGCCCGGGACGCGTAGCACCTGGCCATAGACCAGCTCGGCGGTGGATGCCTGGAGGTCCTCCTTGGGGGCCGTGCGAAGGCCCAAAAGGACCCACGGCAGCCGGTCGGCCCAACCGCCGTCTTGAAGGCCGGCCATGAGCGCGGCCTTCATGGAGCGGTGGAATCGCTCGCACAACCCGTTTGCTTGGGGGTGGTAGGCCGTAGTACGGTGGAGCTTGACCCCCAGGTTGCGGGCGACCGCGCCCCACAGCTCGGAGGTGAACTGTGGTCCGCGGTCTGACGAGATGTCCGCCGGTGCGCCGAAGCGGGCGACCCAGGTGGCGATGAAGGCCTGCGCCACGTCGGCGGTGGTGGTGGAGACGAGGGGAACGGCCTCCGGCCACCTGGTGGTCCTGTCCACCATGGTGAGCAGGTGTGTGAACCCTCGTGATGGGGGAAGGGGGCCCACCAGATCCACGTTGACGTGGTCGAAACGTCGTTCGGGCACGGTGAAAGGTGCCAGCGGGGCCTGGGTGTGTCGGTGGACCTTGGCCCGTTGGCAGGCGGTGCAGGCGCTGGTCCAATCGCGGACGTCCCGACGAAGGCCGTGCCAGACGAAACGCGCCGACACCAGCTTCTGGGAAGCTTTCCGGCCCGGGTGGGAAAGGCCGTGGAGGGAGGCGAAGATGCGGCGTTGCCAGGTGACGGGCACGATGGGGCGAGGCCGGCCTTGGGAGACGTCGCAGAGCAGGACAGTGTCCGCGCAGGGGATGTCGGCCAGGCGGAGGCCCGTGTCCGCCGCCCGGAGGGCTTGCACCGTGGTGTCGGTGGTTTGGTCCGCCGCCATAAGCGCAAAATCCACGCCCAGGTGGACCGCGTTCGCGCTGGCCCGGGAAAGACAGTCGGCCACGGCGTTGTTTTTGCCGGCGACGTGCCGGATGTCCGTGGTAAACTCCGACACGGCGGAGAGGTGGCGCTGTTGGCGGGCCGACCATGGCTCCGTGACCTTGGCCATGGCGTAAACCAACGGCTTGTGGTCGACGAACGCCGTGAAAGGTCGACCCTCCAGGAGGTGGCGGAAATGGCGGACGGCCAGGTGTAGACCGAGGAGCTCCCGGTCAAACGTGCTGTATTTGAGCTCGTTCGGCCGGAGCTGCCGGCTGAAAAAAGCGAGTGGCTGCCAAACCCCGTTCACCCATTGCTCATGTACGGCGCCCACCGCGTAGTCGGAGGCATCCGTGGTGAGGGCGATGGGAGCGTTGAGCACCGGGTGAGCGAGCAGTGTTGCGTCGGCGAGGGCCCGCTTTGAGCTTTGGAAGGGCCGCATCCATTGCTGCGGACCAGGCGATGTCGTGCTTGGCCGGCTTGCCCCGGAGGGCTTCGTAGAGGGGCCGCATGAGTTGAGCAGCGCGGGGCACGAAGCGGTGATAAAAATTCACCATTCCCAGGAATTCCTGCAGGGCCTTTATGGTGCGGGGACGCGGGAAAGTGGTGATGGCCTCGACCTTGGTTGGCAGCGGCACAGCCCCGTTCTTGGTGATGTGGTGGCCCAAAAAATCAACGGCCGTCGTGCCGAAGTGGCATTTGGCCGGGTTGACGATGAGGCCGTGCTCGCTGAGGCGCCCGAACAGTGTTCGGAGGTGGAGGAGGTGCTCGGCCCGGGACGTGCTGGCGACGAGGATGTCGTCCAGGTAAACGAAAAGGAACGGCAGGTCACGCAGCACGCCGTCCATCAAGCGCTGGAACGCCTGAGCCGCGTTCTTGAGACCAAACGGCATCCGCAAGAACTCGAATAAGCCGAACGGCGTGATGACTGCCGTTTTAGGGACGTCGGCCGCCCTGACAGGTACCTGGTGATATCCCCGTATGAGATCAATTTTCGAAAAAATGACCCGTCCCGCCAGACGGGCGGAGAAGTCTTGGATATGCGGGATCGGGTACCTGTCGGGTGTTGTAGCGTCATTAAGACGGCGGTAGTCGCCACACGGGCGCCATCCACCCCCCGGCTTTGGCACGATGTGCAGTGGCGAGGCCCACGCGCTATCGGAGCGCCGCACGATGCCGAGGTGCTCCAACGCGTCGAATTCGGCCTTCGCAACGGCAAGCTTGGCTGGGTCGAGGCGGCGGGCCCTGGCGTAGACCGGCGGGCCCGTGGTTGGTATGTGGTGCTCGATCCCATGCCGTACTGCGACGGCCGAAAACGTCGGCCGCGTGAGGGCCGGGAACTCCGCGAGCAGGCGAGCAAACTCGTTCGCCGCCGGGACGGTGCATGCCAGCTCGGTCGGCGCGGAGCTGCTTAATGTGCATACCAGGGAGCTGAAGGTTTCAGCGTTGATTAAACGACGCCGTTGGACGTCCACCAGCAGTCCGTGTGCGCAGAGGAAGTCGGCGCCTAGCAGAGCCATGGGCACGTTGGCGGTTACAAACGTCCAAGCAAAGCGTTGGCCGCCGAAGCAGAGGGTGACGTTGCGCGGGCCGAAGGTGCGGATAGTCGATCCGTTGGCCGCAACCAAGGAGGGGCCGCAAACCGCGGATTGCCTGTCCTGGTCAGAGGCGGGCATGACGCTCAGTTGGGCGCCGGTGTCGCACAGGAAGCGCCGTCCGGACGCTTTGTCCGTGATGAACAGTAAGTTGCCCGTGTGACTGTGGCCGGCGCTCATGGCAGGTAATGAACGCCGGCCTGGCCGTTTCCCGACCCGCCGAAGGTGCACGGGGGTCGGCATGTCCGGGCCTTCTGTCCGAACCTGGCATGATAGGAACACCACGCTTGGTCGGGTGGAGGCTTCGGACGTCGTGCTGGACGTGGTCGGCTCGGTATAGTGGCCGCCAATGGCGTCGGCAGTTCGGCCGTCGAACGCGCCGGGTGCTCGGGCGCCATGGATGGTGCATCAGGCGGCGGCGGGTCCCATGTCGCCGCTGCGATGCGCTGTCCCGCGGCGGAGATTTTGTCGGCTTCTCTGGCAAGGGCCCGGGGATCTGTGATCGTCGTGCTTGCCAGGGCGAGGCGTACCGGGTTAGGCAGCTGACGGAGGAACAGCTCCCGGAACAGGAATGCCGGAGAGTGCTCGCCGAGCAGCGAAAGCATGTAGTCCATTCGCTCGGAAGGGCGCGTGTCGCCGAGCTCGGGCAAATCGAGCAGGCGCCGTGCGCGTTCCGCCGCTGGGAGGGCAAAAGCATCGAGTAGAAGCTTCTTAATCGCGCCGTATTTGTCAGCAGCCGGCGGGTGCTCGAGGAGGCTCAAGGCGCGGGCCGCGGTGGCGGAACCAAGCGCCGCCACAACATGGTGGAAGCGGGTGTCGTCCGCGGTGATGCCTCGCAGGGCGAACTGAGAGTCCGCCTG